>NC_135374.1:14869433-14991933 GCF_049243985.1 Paroedura picta | reverse complement strand
AGGTGACCAGATTGTCCCATTTTTGGAGGGACATCTGGGGGGGGGGGTACCTGGCAAATTGTACTTATGTTGAAATTTTAAAATATATATTACAATACTATTTTGGCGTTCTATGCATTCTATGAAACTTTTTGTTGCTCCATATAGACCAATTTTTTAAATCAAGAACCCTCCGGTCAATGGTGTTCAGCTTTACCATAGAATCACAGAATCATAGAGTTGGAAGGGGCCACACAGGCCATCTAGTCCAACCCCCTGCTCAACGCAGGATCAGCCCTAAGCATCCTAAAGCATCCAAGAAAAGTGTGCATCCAACCTTTGCTTGAAGACTGCCAGTGAGGGGGAGCTCACCACCTCCTTAGGCAGCCTATTCCACTGCTGAACTACTCTGATGGTGAATTTTCCCCCCCTGATATCTAGCCTACATAGCCTATATACTCAGACCCAGACTTTGTCCTGCTGCTGCAGACCAACCTGACAATAATTTAAGGAATACCCCTGAACCCAGTTAAGCTCCTTAGAGCTGAAAGTCATAAGATCCAAGGACTCCCCCCCCCCAGCCATATTGGAGCCAATGATTTATATCCACTAGCAGTGCAATTCAAACCAATGTTGGACTCTTCTAAATCCATTGAATTCACTGGACCTAAAAGGGATTTAAACTGTTTAGGATTGTACAGTAAGTCTTCTACCAAAGGATGCTTATTCATCAAAGGATGTCTTTCTTCTAGGGTGGTCAGGTCCAGGTTGGGAATTCTGGGGGTGGAGCCAGAGGAGGGTGTGGCCTGGAGAGGTGGAGACTTAAATGGGGTACAGTATCATAGAGTTCACCATACAAAGTGGCCATTCCCCTAGGTGATTTCTGTTTTCTGGAGAAGACCAAACAGTGTGTATATCAGATTCTAGTAAAGCTTTCCCACACCCCAACTAGGTCAGCAATGGCCAAGTACAAGCCACCAGAACTTTCACCTACGCATAATTTGTTGGACTATGCAAGATCTGCAACATGCATGATTGAGCAGAAAATAAAGAATGCCCTGCAGGGGGCATCAGAGGAGATCTATATTACACATAGTTAGAATAGGAACTTCCTGATGATTTTCGAATTATCTCCTCCAGTGTCCTGATTGGCACAATGGAAGACTTCATGATCTGTTGAGCACATTTCCTGATTGGCTCAGTGGGAGACTTCCTGCTCATTTGAGCACACTTCCTCCCTGCTTGCCTCCAGAACAGCAGTGGAACAGACTGAATGTTTGTAGACAACAGTTAGAGCAGTTCGTTACCTCTCTCTCTCTCTCTCTCTCTCTCTCTCTCTCTCTCTTTCTCCTTTCGACCCAAAGTTGTTTCTCTTCACAATAAACCTGTTTTATTCTTTGAGCAGCCTGACACTGCATTCCTTTACATATGCCAACGCTGCCAACATAATTTTCTCAGAATAACAAGGCATACCACAGACCTTTTAAAAGACAGCAAAACAATCCGGTTTTGCAATTCGCCAACCACAGGAGTGATCTCAAATGAAATTCTATTCAATGCAATATCAGTGTCGAGGCATCTACCCCTTCCTTATCAGTCACCAATGGAGAAAGAGTTCTTTCCTTTGGCACGTTTCACTCTGATGTGAAGTTGGTGTAAAACTCTTGCAAACTCCCTGGTGCTCGAGGGGGCATCGTTTGAACCGTTCGGTGACTGCTACCCTTCCAAACATCTGTCATTCTTGCATGAAGCCAAGATATTTACTGTGGCTGCAGGAAGTCAGTGTTTACAACACGGTTAAGGCTCTAGGCACCTAAGAAGTAGGAAAGTTTTACTCTGTTTTGCAGATGATGATAAAGCCGCAGAGTTTCCTGCAACTCCCATCTTCCACAGCAGGCTGCATGATGCTGCTGGGGCATCCCAGGTGGGAACAAGAGTCCCCTGGGGCCTAGCCTGGTTTCGCCACAGCAGCAACTGGAGGCAACTTTCACCAAACATTGCCTCCTGGATCCATATGCAACCGAGTTTGTGTTTTATCCATGATGATTTGAACACAGAGAATAGCATCATGCTTCTGAGAGCATTCACTTTTAGATACATTAAAATTGAAGGCAGGACCAAGGAGCCAGGTCCTGCCATGAGCTCAGACACATGAACTGTATTGCATGAACATGCACACGTACTACCATAGAAAGCAGCTTCATGCATTCATGTGTATTAGCAATCCCTTATATGGACTCAGACTGGTCTATCAAGGGCAATACTGTCAACCCTGACTGGCAGCAGGGTCGGTCTCCGGCAGTAGTCTATCCCATCGCCTACTACCAGGGGTTGAGCCTAAGACATTCTGCAAAACAAGTGCTCCATCGTTTCTACTTTTAAGAAGTTATTTTAGTTGAGGTGGAATCTGAGCTCTTAGAGAGCTCAGCACATCGTGGCACATCAGATAATGTCTCCCGGAACATGACTGGTTCTTCTAGGTGCCACCCTCCATTTCCCCTCTGGGTTTCTTCCCTCCCTTCTTCTGACTGCTCTGCTCTGCTGCTGGGAAGCAGTGCAGGAGAAGCAGTGGGACAGGAAACATCCCACACTTCTCTTCTCTCTCAGCCTCTCCCAAGAGTTCACTTAAGGAATTATAGTGCCCAGGATGCTTATTGATGCCAGTCCTTCTGGGAAGTCATTCTCTCTATATGCACTTGGTGGAAAAGAAAGGAGACTGTGCCTGGTGCATTGTGGGAAGATTGTTCCCAGACTGCTTGACACTTATTGCTGTATCTTCTGGGAACTCCAGACCATAGACAGTACTTTTGGGGAGGGGGGGGGGAGAAAGCAGAGGGGTAAAAGAAGCTAGATTCTCCCCTCTCAGGCTGGCTCCCATTCAGGGCTGGTTTATCCATGTAGCATATATAGTATGTGCTTCCTGGGCCCTGCACAATGCTCTCCTCCTTGGGCCATAGTTTCTCTCTCCTCCCCTCTTTTCCTTCTTTAAGGACATTTGTAGTCACACCCCTTTCCACTGTGGGGGCCCTCTCTGCCCCTGTCCTGCTGCTCCCACCAAAATTGTACTCTGCTAGGGCTCCCCGAATCCTTAAATTGGCTCTGCTGCTATGGGCCCCAAAATCCTTAAACCATTCCGGCTTCCACTCCCAATGCATTGCTCTGTATCAATGGAGAAGATAGATTAGGGTGGGGTGAGAGATGAAAAAGGAGAGGAGGATGGGGCGGGCGAACTTTTCTCTGGCTTGATCATAGCTTTTAAGCCAAAGATGAATTTGGCAGCTGGGAAGCCTGCTTCATGATAGAAGACTGGAGGGCTTTTCTGCACCCAATAAATATAGTGAAATGCTTACCTGATGTAGTTGTTATATTGTGGCCACGCCACATGACATTACCCACATCCAGCATCTGGGCAGCAAATTGCTCGCTATATCCTCCATTTTAAAGTGTGAGTTCGGGAATCGCATAAAGTGGATTCACCAACCTAAAAAGCACTAGCTACCAGAGAGCAACCAGCAGGCAACCAGCAGAAGAAGGGTATGGAGGCTCAAACACACTAAAGTTCCCTGCTTCATCCCACCCTCTCACCCGCTTCACTCTCCCTTGTTCCTGGGGATGGGATTTTTTTTTAATGGCTAACTTTCTGGAGCAACGAATAGTGAACAAGCGTGCAGGCGATTATAGAAATAAAATTATTTTTTTCAAAGTTGTAGCACAAAGCATGCCTCTCAAATGTTTCCCCCCCCCAAAAAAAAATCAGGAATTATGTCAATTTTTAAATGTATCAATGGACTCGTGATCCCATAAGGGGTGGTGTTCAAAAAGCACTATGCATCTATGATTCCATGCATAGGCATTGCAACAGAGAAGTATGAATTTAAAAAAAATTAGCAGGCATCACAGGACCTTCAAAATATGGAGAAAGGGGATTGGCCGCCTGAATTGATTGACAGGTGAAAACAAGTTGCGTATAAGGTGCATTGCAAAATATGGAGAAAAGGGATTGGCCACCTGAATTGATTGACAGGTGAAAACAAGTTGCGTATAAGGTGCGTTGTGGAGGGTGAGATGTGCAAAAAGGAAGCCGACAAAGGCGAGACAGCAGAAAAGGTGAGGAGGGGCTGGGAAGCGCGATAAAATTTAGTGCTTTGCCATTCAGCTGGCATAATGCTACTTTTACTGATGTGTGGAAATGCTCTGGGTGTTCAAGTGGCTTAAATCTCCAAGTGAAAGGAATGGAAACCATATCAGCACCTCAAGCAGTAGCTTCACATGGCCATTCTAATTTCATACAACCCTTTTGTGGGAGAATACAGCCAGTTTGCAGCTCCCAATGGAGTAATTAGAGGACAGCAGCCTTCTATCTCACGTAAAGCCAGGGTGAAGGAACTTTTAGTGTGCAGTACAATTCTGGAGAGATCACAATTGTGATTTTCACTCTTCTGAGAGGCAGTGTGGTGTAGTTGTTGTTGTTGTTATGTGCGAAGTCGTGTCCGACCCATCGCGACCCCATGGACAATGATCCTCCAGGCCTTCCTGTCCTCTACCATTCCCTGGAGTCCTTTTAAGTTTGCACCTACTGCTTCAGTGACTCCATCCATCCACCTCATTCTCTGTCGTCCCCTTCTTCTTTGGCCCTCGATCACTCCTAGCATTAGGCTCTTCTCCAGGGAGTCCTTCCTTCTCATGTGGTGGCCAAAGTATTTGAGTTTCATCTTCAGTGTGGTGTAGTGGTTACTGTTAAACTAAGATCTGGGAAACTCAGATTCAACCCCCCTCTCTGCCATAGAAGCAGACTCGGCATGAGTCAGAGAGTTGTTGTGAGCATCAAATAACAGAGAGAAGAACATTTTGGGTCCCCATTAGGAAGAAAGTTGGGTTGCTGGAAGCAAATCAATAATAATTTTTAAAAACCCTTTATCTCCTTTTCTCTCTGAAATCCAACTATCTTTTGTTTAGTTTCTAACCAATTCTGTGTGGCTCAAAGAGAGATTTCGAGAAGGGAGGGGTCAGACAGGGAGTCTCTGCAAAATTTCAGAACTCCACCCTGTAGGTGCTTGGAGGCCTCTTGGCCTCCTGCTAGAGCGCCACTCTGTGCTCTGTGCCATGCAACATAAAGCAAAGGCAAGGGCTGGATTCAACCAGATGCATTCCTTTCAGTGGGAAACAAAAGAGAAACGACACTTTAAAAAGATAAGTGGATGAGAGGAATCCTTTGCTACATCTCAATAAGCGAATTTTTGGGAGGGGTAAGATATCTTGCGTGAAGCTCATCCATAGGGGACTCACACAGTGACTGTCGCTCTGAGTTGTGCAGATAAAACAGAAGAGAGAAAAACATGCCAGCTTGGAGGAAGGCGGGATACAAATACGACAGTTCAATTCCTCTGGTGAATAGGACTGTGTGAATCTCTCTTTTTCCATTGGATTATTGTTTTGCAAACAGTTTCTTCTCCACATTTCACAGTGTTCGGAAACTGATTCATTTGCATTCCATATGCTTGTGGTATGGCTTTTATATACACTTGAGGACATTTATTTATAAAGCCTTCTCTTTTTTATTATTATTCTGCTGCTCTTCGGAGGAATTCAGTGCAGCATTTATAATTCAGGCTTTTTTTATATGTACAATGCACATCTCTTATTTGTATACAACACGCATCATGTGGTTTGATTCAGGTGGGTCGCTGGGTTGGCCTGAAGCAGCAGAACGGAGTATGAATCCAGTGACACCTCTCAGACCGATAAAAGTTGCATTCTGGGTAAAAACGATTGTGTGCCCTCATGCTTCTTCAGATCCTATCAGGTACCATATACAGCTATTGAAACAAAGTATAGTTTATAGGAAATAGTCAGTGGGAGGAAAGAGAAGAGTCTGAAGTGAATGCCTGGGCTCTATTTACACAAGGTCCTGGCCCCTAGCTGGTGGAATGAGCTCCCGGAAGAACTAAAAGTCCTGTCAGAACTAACTCATTTCCACAAGGCCTGCAAGATGGAGCTCTTCCACCAGGTGTTTGTTAGAGGCCAGGGAAAGGACGATCTCATTGGTCCCCTCCTCCAGGTACCTGTCCTGAAGCATTGTGTCTACATGGGCCTGTGGAGTCAGGAATTCTTTAGAGGGAGGATTTTGTATCTGTTATTAAAAGTTTTACCGTACTGGGTTCTTGTATTGTTATATTTTATTGTGCTTTATACTTTATTGTGCTATAGCACTTTTATTGTGCTTTATACTTTTATTGTGCTTTGAACTTTATTGTGCTATAGCACTTTTATTGTGCTTTATACTTTTATTGTGCTTTATACTTTTATTGTGCTTTATACTATATAATACCGTTATATTTTATTGTGCTTTATACATTGTGCTTTATACTAGCCCGAGAACAGTGGCTAATAAATGTAATGAATAAACAATAAATGAATAATAAGGGAAAATGAAATCAGAAAAGAGATTTTTCAGGTCAAATGTGAAATTGCTCCTAATGTACACAGATAGACCAATTGCCTGACACTATAAGGAGCTTCTTGCATTCAGCAGCCCTGAAATGTCATCTAAGATGTTTGATCTCATCTACTGTTGTAGATTGAGGCAGAAGCAAACACTGAGCTTTCCATGGAGCTATTCTGTCCTCTTTTTCAGGCCAGCTTTGCCCCACTTTCATTCCCCACCCAAGCTATAAATACCCAGAGATGCAATCTAGTGCCCACTGAAATAAACAAAATAAAACAAACGCTTTCAGCTGCAAATAATTCTTGCTCCTGGCTACGTATTGCCCAGATAGAAAAATCAATACAAAGGAATGGACTCAGCAAAAAATGAATTAACCGCGCAAGTGACTCGGAATTGTACAACGAACCTTTGTTTTGCTGTTCTAAAAACCTCCTGGGGGCTCTACTTACCACCAATCAAATAAGGAAAATAGGGAGAGGAGGTCACAAACCAAGGAGATTAGTATATTAGCAACTCACTAGCTATTCTCAGTTTTGAGACCCTCCACAATTATTGGTTTTGTCTACGGACAGTGGGGACCAAGGGACAGCAATGGCAGTCATTCCAACATGAGAGTTGTTTATGTCTGTGTGGGCTTCCACTCCTCTCCCCACTTGAAGAAGAAGAAGAGTTGGTTCTTATAAGCCAGTTTTCTCTATCTGAAGGAGTCTCAAAGTGGCTTACATTTGTCTTCCCTTTCCTCTCCCCATAACAGACAGCCTGTGAGGTGGGTGAGGCTGAGACAGCCCTGATATTATTGAAGAAGAAGAGTTGGTTCTTATATACCACTTTTTTCTACATAAAGGAGGCTCAAAGCAGCTTACAGTCGCCTTCCCTTTCCTCTCCCCACAACAGACACCCTGTGAGGTGGGTGAGGCTGAGACAGCCCTGATATTATTGAAGAAGAAGAGTTGGTTCTTATATACCACTTTTTTCTACATGAAGGAGGCTCAAAGCAGCTTACAGTCGCCTTCCCTTTCCTCTCCCCACAACAGACACCCTGTGAGGTGGGTGAGGCTGAGACAGCCCTGATATTATTGAAGAAGAAGAGTTGGTTCTTATATACCACTTTTTTCTACATGAAGGAGGCTCAAAGCAGCTTACAGTCGCCTTCCCTTTCCTCTCCCCACAACAGACACCCTGTGAGGTGGGTGAGGCTGAGACAGCCCTGATATTATTGAAGAAGAAGAGTTGGTTCTTATATACCACTTTTTTCTACATGAAGGAGGCTCAAAGCAGCTTACAGTCGCCTTCCCTTTCCTCTCCCCACAACAGACACCCTGTGAGGTGGGTGAGGCTGAGACAGCCCTGATATTATTGAAGAAGAAGAGTTGGTTCTTATATACCACTTTTTTCTACATGAAGGAGGCTCAAAGCAGCTTACAGTCGCCTTCCCTTTCCTCTCCCCACAACAGACACCCTGTGAGGTGGGTGAGGCTGAGACAGCCCTGATATTATTGAAGAAGAAGAGTTGGTTCTTATATACCACTTTTTTCTACATGAAGGAGGCTCAAAACAGCTTACAGTCGCCTTCCCTTTCCTCTCCCCACAACAGACACCCTGTGAGGTGGGTGAGGCTGAGAGAGCCCTGATATCACTGCTCGGTCAGAACAGCTTTATCAGTGCCGTGGCGAGCCCAAGGTCACCCAGCTGGCTGCATGTGGGGGAGCGCAGAATCAAACCTAGCTCGCCAGATTAGAAGTCCGCACTCCTAACCACTATACGAAACTTGGCTTATAAAAACATTACAGAAGTTAAAGCATCCTTGTAATTGTCATTTCCTTTCCTCTCCCTTTCCTCTCCCCACAACAGACACCCTGTGAGGTGGGTGAGGCTGAGACAGCCCTGATATTATTGAAGAAGAAGAGTTGGTTCTTATATACCACTTTTTTCTACATGAAGGAGGCTCAAAACAGCTTACAGTCGCCTTCCCTTTCCTCTCCCCACAACAGACACCCTGTGAGGTGGGTGAGGCTGAGAGAGCCCTGATATCACTGCTCGGTCAGAACAGCTTTATCAGTGCCGTGGCGAGCCCAAGGTCACCCAGCTGGCTGCATGTGGGGGAGCGCAGAATCAAACCTAGCTCGCCAGATTAGAAGTCCGCACTCCTAACCACTATACGAAACTTGGCTTATAAAAACATTACAGAAGTTAAAGCATCCTTGTAATTGTCATAGCGACATCCCAGTTACGAAGCCTGAGAACGGGGGACTCAAGCATCAGTCCTTGAGAGGAGTACACTATTTACTTGCAAAGGGAAACCCTAAAGGGACTGCCGCCCGGTTGGTGAAGTCGTAGCCTGCGGCATTCCACAAGGAGCGATGCCGGGTAAAGAAAGAGCTGTTTAAAAAGCAAGATTTCAGGAGCTGTGCTCTGCATTCAGATTCGATACAGTCGCGAGGGCTTGGTAAACCGAAATGTCAAAGGAGAAGTGGCTTGGTCCTCAAACGAGCTGTTTTTAGAATGCGAGAACTCTCACGACTCGCCACTGATGCAGAGGTCCGGAGATGCTTCCGGAAGTGGCAGGCAGCAGAGCTAGCAGCTCTCAGGTCTGCATTTGGGTACCACTCAGGGTGAAGCACTTGTGATTGCAAAGCTGAGGGTGAGGGGATAGTTATTTCATTCCCAGTTTCTGCCACAAGGCGGTGATTGTGATGGATTGCAAAGAGCCTTTTCTGCACTAGTATTTTCCTTTGCTTTTGCCCTGCATTCCCCTCGGCTGTATTTTTTTCTTCTGCAGACCAACTCTCATGTTGTGGGTGGGTTGGGCTTTCGTGTTGATTCTGCATGGCTTTAGCTCCATTCAGGGCTCAGTTTGTTTCCGTTCGCTGTATGTCTCTTTCTTTTTAAAGTCCTATTGCTCCCGTTTCCTCCCTTTCTGGACTCCTTAGGTGAGGGAAACTCCCAAGAGGAATGGCTTCAAGTCCCAGGATCAATAGAACCCTACCTATGGAGATTCCTCCCCTAAATTATCTTTTCTAGTTGGAGACCCTTGGAAGGAGGAGTGTAGTCCGCGTCAATAAACTACAGCTCTTTTGTGACTTGTATGAAATTGGGTCAAAAGGAAAACATTAAAAGTACTATTGTTTGCCACAAATATTTGATCTTATGCCCAGCAGCTTTGCAACTACAAGTACAACTGAATCATAATGTCTAGAAATACAAGGACACTTGCAGAGATAGGATCTTGCAGCACTCTTCAGAAAGGACTCTCTGAACAAAGGGAAGTCATAGAAAATGTTGGCAAATAGCTAGGGTTGCCCTGTCCCCCTGGCTACCACCAGGGGATGGGGAGGGGGGGATTATGGCTGCCAAATCCTAACACTTAGATTTTGGGGGATAGAACCTGGGACAGGACACAGACATCAGTGGGGTACAATGCCATCCAGTCAACTTTCCAAAGGAGACAAGACGACTAAGAAATGATATGGTAACCATCTTCAAATACTTAAGCGCTGTCACATCGAAGATAAAGCAGAGTTATTTTCTGTGGCCCTAGGAGGGTTCGATCAGAACCAATGGGATGAAATCAATTTAAAAGAATTTTTGGCTAAACTTCTGGGAGAAGTTGCTGACCGTTAGAGCGGTTTCTCAGTGGAACAGGCTTCCTCGGGAGGTGGTGGGTTCTCCATCTTTGGATGTTTTTAAATTGAGGCTGAATAGCCATCTGACAGAGAGGCCGATTTTATGAACTTACGCAGATTGTGAGTGGGTGGGCAGGAAGGGATGTGCCAGTGTTTGTCTCTTGAGGCCAGGGTATTGCTGATTGCCACTGTGGGATGGTATGTGAATTTACTCCAGGCTAGGCTGGTTTCTGGATATTTTTGATGGTGGTGGGGGCATCACTTGGGCATGGAATTGGAGTCACTGTGGGTAGGCAGGTAGTTGTGAGTTCCTGCATTGTGCAGGGGGTTGGACTAGATGTCCCTGGATGTCCCTTCCAACTCTATGATTCTATGACTCTATGGTCCATTTTCTTCAAAGAAACTGATCTCTCTAGTCTGGAAATGAGCTGTAATCCCAGGGAATCCCCAGATCCCACCAGGCGGCTGGACCCCTACCAGAATCCCAAAGAAAAGAGAAAACCTCAAATGCTCACTTAAAGAGGTGAAGAACTTTTTCTTTCCCTGATTGTTCTTCAAAGGCTCCTGTTTCTGCTTTTGATATTGTATTTCTCAGTTCAGCTTTAGGTCTTCTCTCTCCATTTGCAAACCACCTTGGCTCAAGGAGAGCTCAGTTCCCCTGGAGAAATTAGATGCTTTGAGCTCTATATGCCACTGAGGTCCCTGTCCACCCCAAGGTAAAAAATAATGTTCACTGAATATACATTGGTTTTCTCGTTGTTTTGTTCATTTTTGTTTATTAATGGCTTTAAACTATGTGTAGAATAGTACTGACTAAGAAGTGGTGAGCTCACCCTCACTGGGTGTCTTTATGCAATGACTGGATACTTATTCTGGATGCTTTAGGCTCATCCTGCATAGGCCAGGGGGTTGGACTAGATGGCCGGTATGGCTCCTTCCAACTTTATGGTTCTATGATTCAGTGTGGTCTAAACCAGTGCTCCCCAACCTTTTTATCACTGGGGACCGGTCAAAGCTTGACACCTTTACAGAGGCCTGAGGGGGGGGTAGTCTTTTGCCGAGGGATGTCGCCACCGCCTGAGCCTCTGCTCCACTTGCTTTCCCGCCAGCGCCCCTGATTTCCCGCTGCCTGCTGGGGGGTGCTGCCAGCAGCAGCTGTGCAGTGCCACGTCAAGGGGGAGCCCCAGCCATGGCAGCTGCTGGAGAGCACCAAAGGTGAGCCAGCAGCAGAGTGGCAGGGCAGCCCCTGAGGCAGCAGCTGGGGAGGAGGACGAGAAGGAGCCGCGGTCTGGTACCGACTAATCTGCGGACCGGTACCGGTACCTGGACTGGGGGTTGGGGACCGCTGCCTTAGATTATGGCCAAGTCCCTTAAAGTAGGAGGGGAAAGGCTACAGACTCCCTCCAGAATCATAGAATCACAGAGAATCATAGAGTTGGAAGGGGCCATACAGGCCATCTAGTCCAACCCCCTGCTCAACGCAGGATCAGCCCTAAGCATCCTAAAGCATCCAAGAAAAGTGTGTATCCAACCTTTGCTTGAAGACTGCCAGTGAGGGGGAGCTCACCACCTCCTTAGGCAACCTATTAGGCAGCCTATAGAGTTGGAAGGGGCCATACAGGCCATCTAGTCCAACCCCCTGCTCAACGCATGATCCACCCAAAACATCCGAAAGCATCCAAGAAAAGTATGTATCCACCCTTCATTTGAAGACTGCCATTCATGCATATTAGGAGGATGACGAGTAATACGCTGTCCTTTTATGTAAAGCTGGAGTGTCAACATCATGACGACTGAACACGATGGTAGCTCTGGCCTTCCTTCCCTGTTTTAATGGTGAGTGAGCCAACAGTAGCAATGCAAATTGACAGATCTGGAAGTCTAGAAGTCATAATTTATTTATCGCCGACGAGTATGTCGTCGCCATCAGGGACTCGAACGCTTGTAGGTCTTGCTCTGTTGTCAAAGCTGCGCCGTCCACGCTCAAACATGTGAAACCATCGGGATGAAAAAGCCATCGCTCAACAGAGTCCCCAAGTCTCGGCGCATGTTTTGTCAGCGCCATGCGCCAATCCCAGCCGCTCCAAAGGCAAATGCAAATGTGTGTGTTATTTGAGCTGTCTCTAATTTATGCAATTACCGTGGTCAGCGCTATTGATGCCTCCATCAATGCCCCGACAAATTGGAATGGACAAAAGCGCCCCCAAAATCATTCGCTAATTATCATCTCCCTGTAAACTTCTCATCCATCAGGAATAATCAAGTTTTTAACACAGACGTGAAAACGCTCGATTGCTTGGCAGCTGTGGACGTTTCACACGGTCAACCGTTGCCAAAATCTGGAGGGGTTTTCATGCCTAGGGAAGTCAGCAGAGAAATAGTTGGCAAAAGGAAATGCCTAGAACTTCTCAAAGGAAGCCAAAGGAGGCTCCTAGAACAGCCTCACTTTTGCTGTAACTACGTGCCTCTGGGCATATCCATGGCTCGTTTCCAAATATGGCAGCTATGACATATGGAATACATTTGTGTCACGTGGAACATTAGGAAGGGAATCAAGCTAGATCAGGGGAGGGTGTGCGTTAATGTAATGCTGCCAAAAGTAGAGAGAGGCATACCAACCACACCTGCAAGCGAGTACAAATGTCGTTTCATGCTGAAAAGTTTGGACTATGATTGCAATGGAAGCTGTAAACATCTCTGTCTTAGAAACAGGGAAAAAATATCTGGGGAAATTCTACAAAGTATCAGCTTGGGGGATAGTAAGGGAGAAGGAGGCTAATATACTCCCCCCATCATTTTATTTACTGATTGACTTACTTATTTACGCATGTAAATTTCCCGTGCCATCTCTCCAGGGCATAAGCCCGATGTGGTTTCCCAAAGGAAACAGAATATAAATGTAAAAAATCATAAAAGGAAAGCTTCCTGTTCAAAGCTCAGCAGTGTTTAATAACATGAAATAGGATAGGAATCTGCTTAAACTCTTCTCAGAATGAAAACATGATATATTTAAAAGAAGAAGAAGAAGAACGAGAAGAAGAAGAAGAAGAAGAAGAAGAAGAAGAAGAAGAAGAAGAAGAAGAAGAAGAAGAAGAAGAAGAAGAGTTGGTTCTTATATACCGTTTTTCTCTACCAGAAGGAGTCTCAAAACAGCTTACAGTTGCCTTCCCTTTCCTCAGCTTCATGATTAGCTTCATAGTTAAGCCTAGGGACACAGAAATGTTTTGGCCTGGCACTTAAAGAAAGTTGTGTGGGCACCAGCTAGGCCTCAAGGTAAAGGCATTCCACAGTTGATGGGCCATCACTTAAAAAGCCATGTCTCTGTTTGCCACCTACCTCACTTCTGAAGGCATGGGCAACCAGATCACGGTTGAAGAGCAAGTTCTTAGCCGGCAGATGTTAATTTCAGGATGTGCATATGCAATATTACTTAATGAATCCATTAAGTATTATTTGACATTTAGCAGTTAAAGAACAAAAGCACACAAAAAAAGGGATTGTGGGTTTTCTACCATGATCTATGTCACATGTCCATTCCTCAACATCTTATACTTTCAAATTTCATGCTGTTAATCAAGAACACAAATGCCCTGTTCAGAACTCCAATGTAGTTGGGGTACTGGTGTCATTATATGGTATGTGATGGGATGCTCGATATATGGACGAGGGAGAAATGAAGTATATTGTGAAATTTTTTAAAAATGAAATTATCCCTAGTTAAAAATTTATTTTATTTATTTTAGATTTTTATACCACCCTTCCATATGGCTCTGGGCGGTATAAAGTTCTATTTTTTCTTCATTACAGTAACACAGTCAATAAATATATCGGTAGTTTAAAAAAATGGTCATATTTCAATAGAATGTTAAGTTCTATTTTATGATCTGTTTAAAATTGTATTATATTAAATGACCATATTCTTTTGGTCTTTTATGTATAATTTGTTCTGAACGACTGTAATAAAGTTTGAACTGAACTGAACTATGGTTTTGTAATTTTAATGATTTTATGCTGATTATGATTTTGTTTCTTTATGATTTTGTTGTTTCCTTTTGTGATCTGACTCAGGCAGGTCTCCGGCCCAAGAGCATATGGATTTTGTCAAGTCACAAATAGTTTCAAACAATAAACAGTCAGAACCCTACAAATTAAAGTTGCAATTGCTGATCGAGATTGTCCTTTACAAATGGACCAAGTTGGTTTAGTTGATTAATGGATCCGTGAAACTCATTACCCACAGACGCAAACACACACATTAGACTGTCAGAAGTCCTAAAAAGACCATTTTGAACAGTAGATGAACACAAAGCCATAAAGTTAATTTATCTCCAAAACATCAAGTTCCTTCTCAGTAAATGATCCACACAGGCACAATAAACAACAACATTAGAGAATCTGCAATGTGGCAAATAATTAAGAGATTCGTCAAGAGCCACATATAAAGTCCCCATTGTCTGATCATCAAATTAGAAAGCCCTGTGAGCCCTCCTGTAAATATGGAAATGTGTCAGAATGCAGGAGATATCTGACACAGCAGTCTTTAACATTAAATATTAAATACACACACATTCTAAGTGAAAGGCACTTTCCACCAAGATCTGATTTATGTTCCTCATCACATCTCTGGCATATACCAGATACAGGGGTAGTCAAACTGTGGCGCTCCAGATGTCCATGGACTACAATTCCCATGAGCCCCTGCCAGCATTAGCCATCATTTGCTGGCAGAGGCTCATGGGAATTGTAGTCCACGGACATCTGGAGCGCCGCAGTTTGACTACCCCTGAATGAAAACCAACAACCTTTGGGGATATAAGCTTTTGAGAGTCAACGTTCCGTTCGTCAGACACCTCTGAAACTCTCTGCTACCAAGATTTCAGCTAACTAAAATATTTGCCCATCCATAGTTTCCTGAAGCGGAGGGAGTTAATTAATTTTTATTCTATTTTTTAAATTTGTTAAACATTTATCAGGTGATATGACCATATATGGTCATGGTCTACCCTCCCAATGCTCAACCATGGGCCAGGAGGGGGTGGAAAGGGGAGGGACACCAGGTGGACATGTACACAGCTATGCTTCCCAACCATACTTGACACGATCACGAATGTTTTGGGCATCTTTTAACAGTAAAAAAGTTGAGAAAGGCTGTTTTAGGCTGATTGAGCAAGGGGTTGGAGGAGATGGCCTGTATGGCCTCTTCCAGCTTTACAATTCTTTGATTTTAAAGGAGCATTTGCATGCATCAGTAAAATACAGCATACAACCTACCTCTAAGAAGGGCTGTTCTTTTGTACCCTGCTTTTCACCACTCAAAGATGTCTCAAAGTGGCTTACAATCACCTTTCCTTCCTCTCCCCACAACAGACACTCATTGAGGCAGGGGCTGAGAGAACTCTGAAAGAACTGTGTCAGGCCCAAGGTCACCCAGCTGGCTGGCTGCATGTGAACAACTGGGGAATCAAACCCAGTTCTCCAGATTTGATGCCACCACTCTTAACCACTACTGCAAGTTTCACGTAGTCATGTATAGAACTGCATCAAGACTGCCTTTTTTTTGAGTGTAGTGGTAACATGAATAGAGAAATTAATAGACAAATTGGCCCTATCACAGATGGGCCAAACTAGGACAGTCTTGTCAGATAGTGGAGACTAAGCAGCATCAGCCATGGTTAGTAATCAGGTGGAAGACCACCAAGAAAGTCCAGGGTTGTAAGTAGTGGCAGGCAATGACAAACTGCCTCTGTACATCTCTTGCTTTGAAAACCCTAACACATGAGTGGCCAATCTGTGGTTCTCCAGATGTCCATGGACTACAATTCCCCGAGCCTGGAGGTATTCTGCACGGAGCCAAAACAGTTTAAAAAACAACCAGTTTAGACCACTTTATTATATTACAATCGTTGTTCTGCATTGAATATAGTCTGTTGAAAAACTATATTGCAATGCTCTCTGCATGAAACAATTCATAGCCCTGCCCCCTGTAGCTTTGCCAACTCCGCTTTGTTCTCTAATGCAGTGGTCCCCAACCTTTCTGAGGCTGGGGACCGGCAGGGCATCGGGCCGCGCCTCCGCGGCCCGCAGCCCCGCGGGCCATGCCCGCACATCGGCCTGCGGGCCGCGCCTGCACAGCCGCGCGGCCCGGCCCTGATTCCCTCTCCCCCCCTCCCGCAGTAAGAAGCTTCCTGGGCCGCAAGCTTGCGGCCTGGGAAGTTTTTTACTGGGGGGCGGGCGGGGAGAGGGAGCCGCGGCCCGGCGCCATGGCCTTCGCAGCCCGGCACCGGGCGGCGGCCCGCAGGTTGGGGACCACTGCTCTAATGCAGTCAATAGTCTACATAACTAAGGAGTTTCTCTGCATGGCTAATAGAGCATCTCAGGCAGGCAGGAGAGAAATGAATCAGTGTTCACCCTCTTTCAGAAACCAGGCTTAAAAGACGCTTAAAGCACCGAAGAGGCAGTTCACCATGCAGAGCAAAATCAGTTTTGCGGAGTAAATTCACTCTTCTGCAGAGATCAGAAAAACAACGATGTATTTAGTGAGTTTTCATCAGCATATCCATCATGCAGAAGAGGCCCTGGAGGGTCGCTAGAAGTCAGCTGTGACTTGATGTCAGGTTCCACCACCAACAGAGTGGACCAAAGGAAAAAAAAGAAGAAAGATTTGATCATCACTACACTCTTGTTTCTTTGTACAAAATACTTAGCAGCAAGACTGCAGGGACTTCAGCAGCAAAAAAAGTAGTATCTCTCTTCCCCAGAGGTTGCATCCTCAGCTTTTTAGCTTTTCTCTTGGTTCTCAGGACGATACGCTTTAACAGAGATTGAAGCAGACAACTCGGACAGGGAGACAAATCGAGTGGCTAATGCCATGTAGCTAGAGACGCATTGCGTCTGGTGAGAGCAGAATCAAGGTACAAATTCAACTGAGCAGCTGAAGAAAGATCTGGGGGCGGCCTTGCACCTATTCCTGTGCAGGGATCGTCAGGATCAATGGGACCCCAAATGGCACAACTGCTGTTTACTCTTAAGTTCAACATGAAGATCAGCTGTATGTCTATGTATTGTGGGGCAGAAGTTCCACATTCAACTATCTCTCCTTCCAGCTGAAGTAGCTGGAAAACACTAAACCTCCAGGCAGACAGGTGAACCATTTGTGAGCCGGGCTTCTGTCTGAAAGATTATTTGGGAGTGTGGTGAAACATACAGCGGACACAGCTTTACAAAGCAATTGCAAAGCAGAAGGTTGCCAACTCTGGTTTCGGAAAGTACTGAAGTGGTGGATTCTCCTTCTTTGGAAGTTTTTAAGCAGAAGCTAGATAGTCATCAGACAGTAATGCTGATTCTGTGAACTCAGGCACATTGTGAGTGGGTGGGCAGGAGGGACTGTGTTGGTGCTTGGGTCTTGTGGCCCTTTCTTGCATGCCCAGGGAAATGCCAATCACCACTTTGGGGTTGGGAGGCAAATTTCTTCCAGGCAAGACTGGCCAGAGAGTCTGGTTTTCTTAAGGAGGGGGGCATCATTTGGACCTTTTTATTTATTTTACTGTATTATATCTATATACTGCCCTCCCTTGTGGCTCAGGGCAGTTTACAGTGAATTATTATTTTTTTAACACAGTAGAAGCTAGCAATAACATAATAGAGTAAATCATGATTTAAACATGCAACATTTTTAACGGTAGGAACTTGTACTAAAATAGAAGAATTGACAGTTAACGTTTAACAACAACAGTATAATTTTGACTTTACAAGTTGACTGCACTGTGGGAATGTTGATGGTGGGAGAGGCCTCTCGGTTTTGGTTGGTGGGTTGGCTCATTTGCCTTGACTGATAGCCTGGTGAAAGAGTTCCATTATGCAGGCCCTTCAGAATTCTTTTTGCTCTGGCAGGACTAAAGCATGGAATTGGGGTCACTGTGAGTGGGCAGGTAGTTGTGAATTTTCTGCATTGTGCAGGGCGTTGGACTAGATGACCCTGGAGGTCCCTTCCAACTCTCTGATTCTATGAGTGTATGATTTTTGGACGAAGCCTGGGGGATTTTGTTTTGAAATGGCATCTTGCAGATTTTTGGTAGTTAAACAACTGTTTAAAGTCCACAGCTGCTTGATGAATCACACAAGGAGAGAAAAGAAGAACAGTTGGTTCTTATATGCCGCTTTTCTCTACCTGAAGGAGTCTTAAAGTGGTTTATAATCTCCTTCCCTTTCCTCTCCCCGCAACAGACATGCTGTGAGGGAGGTGAAGCTGAGAGAGCCCTGATATTACTGAAGAAGAAGAAGAGCTGGTTCTTATATGCTGCTTTCGCAACCCAAAGGAGTCTCAAAGTGACTTATAGTCCCCTTCCCTTTCCTCTCCACCCAACAGACACCCTGTGAGAGAGGTGAGCCTGAGAGAGCCCTGATATCACTGCCTGGTCAGAACAGTTTTATCAGTGCTGTGGTGAGCCCAAGGTCACCCAGCTGGCTGCACGTGGGAGAGCAGGGAATCCAACCCAGCTCGCCAGATTAGAAGTCCGCACTCCTAACCACTACACCAAGCTGGCTCTCTACACCAAGCTGGTGTAGAAGAATCATGCAAAATCTTTCTTCGGGGTTTTGAAATTTCCATGTTGGCATGTGATGTGTTTAACCCACAGCACGGGCATTCCATTACACGTGCCGGAAAGAGTCAAACGATCCCCGCTTCTGATCCCCTCGTCCCGTTTTAATTTCATTAAAGCAAATTGACTGCAAGCTAGATTACACTGAAGACAGCAGGGGATGTAAATTTCCCTCTAACTGACTGGAATGTATGATCACACACAAACCGAGGGAAGACCACCTGCTGTTGTGAGCATATGAGTTATTAAGTCAACTCGCCTTGTATTTCAGCTGCCGCCCGCAAAAGAATTATGCTAAACACGCCTGGATCTTAAAAGTCGCAATTAGATGGAAACCGTCCATTGTGATTCACGCTAAATGTCTAGAGAGGAAAACAACTCCTACCGGTAAGCTGGGTGCTAGTTAAATCTACAAGAGTTGATAAGAGATACATTTACGGAAATGTACAGATGGAAATAGATGGTGCCCGCTTGCTTACGTCTCATCCTTATGCCTCCATGTAAGTACACTATTGTAGGGTCTATGCTTAGGACGCAGGGTGGTAAAGCAGCCGACATGCTGTCGAAAGCTCTGACCATGAGGATGGGAGTTCGATCCCAGCAGCCGGCTCAAGGTTGACTCAGCCTTCCATCCTTCCGAGGTCGGTAAAATGAGTACCCAGCTTGCTGGGGGGTAAACGGTAATGACTGGGGAAGGCACTGGCAAACCACCCTGTATTGAGTCTGCCAAGAGAACGCTAGAGGGTGTCCCACCAATGGTCAGACATTTCTCGGTGCTTGCACAGGGGATACCTTTACCTTTACAGACTGTAATAGATGGCTCCCGCTTCCTTACGTCTCATCTTTATGCCTCCATTTAAGTACACTATTGTAGGGTCTATACTTAGGATCTGTCCTTAGGACAGCCCTGGCCTGGATAGTACAGACTAGCCTGATCTCGTCAGATTTTGGAAGCTAAGCAGCGTTGGCCCTAGTCAACACATGGATGGGAGACCAACAAAGAATACTAGGGACTCTTTGCCTTGGCCTTCAGAGAACGATAATGAGAAAGTTTTAGTGAAAAGGAGGCTAGGTCCCTAATGTCTTCTTTATCTCTACTTTTCAGATGCTGGTAATCTCAGGGAATTATGTTTCCTTCTTCTTAGAATTATAGAGCTAGAAGGGACCTCCAGGAAACTCACAACTATCTGTCCACCAACAGTGACTTCAGGTTCATGGTTAGATGATGTCCCTTCCAACTAGAATCATAGAATCATAGAGCTGGAAGGGGCCATACAGGCCATCTAGTCCTACCCCCTGCTCAACGCAGGATCAGCCCTAAGCATCCTAAAGCTTCCAAGAGAATCACTGGGCAATCTGACTTGGAGGAAATTCACCTGACCTCAAAGTGGTGATTGGCATATCTCTGGACATGCAAGAAAGGGCCACAGAGCCAAGCACTGGCACATCCACTCCTGCCCACCCACTCACAATCCACCTATGTTTACAGAATCAGCACTTCTGTCAGATCTAGCCTCTTCTTAGGACTTCCAAAGGAGGAGAACTCACCACTTCCCGAGAAAGCCTGTTCCACTGAGGAACTGCTCTCACACTTACAGTCAAAGGTCTCCATCTTTGGCGCCAAGAGAGCATGATGAATTCCTGCATCTCTACACAACCTAGATAATTAGAACCATAGGAACACAGAGTTGGAAGGGTCCAGCCAGGCCACCTACTCCAACCCCCTGTTCAATGCAGGATCAACTGAAACCATCCATGGTAAGTATCTGTCTAACCGCTGCTTGAAGACCACCAGTGAGGGGGAGCTCACCACCTCCTTAGGCAGCTTTCCACTTCTGAATTACTCCCACTGTGATCTTTTCCCCCCTGGATATCTAGCCAGAACCATTCTATCCATAGTTTAAAGTCTTTACTGCTGGTCCTCTCCTCTGCTGCCAAAAAAACCCGCTCCCTGCCTTCTTCTAAATGACAACCTTTCAGATACTGCAAGAGAGCCATCCTGTCCCCTTTCCACCTCCTCTTCTCCAGGTTGAACTTTCCCAAGTCCCTCAGCCTTTTCTCACAGGGCTTGGTCCTCAGGCCCCAAATCATCCTTGACTAATATTATTTATTATTTAGTAAACAGTTGCTTGCTTTGAAAAGCCACAGAGACAGTACAAGTTTGCTGTGATGATACAAAAAAAGCTTATGATTGTTATTCTTCATGGCTTATATTCACCTTGAGTATCAATTTGTCACTTATCACCTCTCTAGATAGGCTGCCCTGCAACAATGGAGCCCATCCGAGCAAAGACTCTATAAACATTTTTGTTGCTCCATATAGACACCCCCCGCCCCCGGTCAATGGTGTCCCACTTTACCAATGTTAAAATCTGGTCACCTTAATATTTAATGACCCCTCATCATGTCTGATAAAGGTTACCGGGCATGGCTTGACAACCAGTGGGAATTTGGGGCCGAAAAATGGGGGTGGGGTGGGGGGGTCACAGTGTGATATCACTTCCAGGGATAACCCAGGGAAGTGATGTCACACCTCTCTAAGATTCACCAGTGGTAAAACTATACTGTTTCTGGCACCTTTTAGACGGGACTCATATCACTTCTGGTTTTTTTTTTAAGGAAGTGATGTCACACCATGACTGGCAGCATTTAAAAATATTATTTCCTGCCAACCACCAGAGTGGCAGCATGAAAATAGGAGCCCTAGGCCTGCCCTCCATGTGCAGTATATGGCCTAGATTACCCAGTAGGGTTGTGCAATTCGGTCGCCAAAGCGGCCGTTCCCACCCGTCGCAGCCAGCTCTGTGCTCTGGGAAGGGGAGATGCCCGCACCGGCATGCCGGTCGATGCATGCACGCAGGTGATGTGCCTGCATGCCTGCGTCAACCGGCGTGCCGACGCCCTTGCCTCCCCTCCCCCGCCTTGGCGGCCGAATTGCACAACCCTAGTACCCAGATTTCATAAAATGCTCCTATGTGGCTCAAACGGCACTGCTGAAGAGTATCTCCACTTGATATGCAAGCATGGCTTCATGTTGAATCTCTGTCGCTGGATCAATAGAGTTACCAAATTCCCACTAATGCATGACATTGTCTCGACAAAATATATATATATATATATATATATATATGTATGTATATATATATATATATATATATATATATATATATGGCTTTCTTTTCACAAGCTATAATTACGTTTCTAGAGATTTTTTATAAAACCTCTTTAAAACTATTCCAACTTTTTTTTTAAAGAAACCTTTACAATCTTTAAATGAGTTTATGAAGTTAACTTTTGGCTATTAGATACATACATATAGGGTAAACTGAGCTGAGAACCGATTAGCCAAGTGTGTGTGTTGTGTGTGTGTGTGTGTGTAAATCAATGTGGTCTGTTTTAAAAACAAGAAACACCTATTTGTGTTTCTTGGCTGCTGGATGCAGCGAGTAATCTATTATTTCCATCAATATCTAATACGCCGAGATCAGGAATAATAGAGCCTAAGTAAAACTAATTAACAGAAATCTTTGCCACTTGGCATAATAATATTTCTTTAATCAAAATTTGGACTTACAATTTCATTGTGTTATTACAACAAGATTTAAGAGTTGTTGGTTCATGTTCACCAGAGAACAGCCTCGCATTTTAATCAACCCCAAGCACGTTGTATTTTGAATTCATATTAAGAGGCTGGGCTTTCTGTCCATTTGCAGTGAAACGCAAACACAGGGGAAAGCGCCAATAAAAACTTTTAAATAAATTGCTATATTGGTACCCACTTTTTCCTGGCAATAAATCAGAATAGCTTTTGGAAACAAGTTATCTGGCCAGTCAGTAGGAAAGGTGGGTTCTGCCACTGTCCCTTCCTGAAATGAAATAGACTCAGTGTAAGTGTTTCAGATTTGGCTTGGTCCTGAGTCCCTCCAGAGAAGCAACAGTGTTGGGAAGTATGCAGTTATTAGTGATTAGTATGCAGTTATTAGTGTGGATGAGGCACAGATCCAGGCTAACAGCACTCTGAGATTTAAAAGAGAGTAATCTTTATTGGAAAGATTAATTATAAATATATATCATATTCATCTGCTTCAGTCTCCTTATAGGAACAGAGTCCAAAAGCTTAAAGAGTAGTTACAAAAACAGCACATTGCAAGCCTCTATGTCTAGGCTGCAAGCACACATTTCACACATCAGCAGGCTGAGAGATCTTAATGGTGCCCGCTGAACCTAATGTTGGTTGCTGCTTGCTTCAGCAAAGCACTCTTTCCTGAAGAAAGAGGAATCAAAGAAACTCCCAGAGCCTGTGCTCAGGGTTTTTTCACTGTAAACTCACCAGCGAGCTTAAAGCAATATCAAGTCTCAGTCAACCTATGCTGACCCCAGCAAGGGGGTTTCACAAATGAGAAGCAGAGATGGTTTCCCATTGCTTTCTTCTGCAACATCTTCCTTGGTGGTCTCCCTTCCAATTACAACTCCTGCTTAGATTCTGAGAGCTAACAAGATAGGTCTATATCATGCTGCCTTCCCTCTTCTACTTGCTATGCAACACTCATGAATGACCCAAGAGCCCGGCCAGGCCTTCTGCTTCCAAAAGTAGTCAGCTAGGGCTGCCAACCTCCAGATGGCATCTGAGAGTTCGCCCCCTATTACAACTGATCTCCATACAACCGAGATCAGATCCCCCGGAGAAGATGGCTGCTTTGGAGGATGAACTCAATGGCATTGTGCCCTGTGGAGGTCCCTCCCCTCCCCAAATTCCATGTGTCCCAAGCTCCACCTCCCAAATCTCCAGGTATTTTTCAATCCATAGTTCCCAACCCTACAGTCAGCTCATAACTTGGCAAAAGCCCCAGGTTGGTGGAATTTCCTGCTGTTATCCTAGACCTGTTTAGACCACCTTTGCCTGTGGATGAACTGAGGCATGACAGCTTAGGCCCTCAATTGTTGTTTTTAATGAGTAAACTGTGGGCAATAATTGGTCCTATGAGTCTTCATCCTTCCAGGGGCTGTAATGGTGACAACGAATGAATTACTTACTATTTACAAGACTATCACTACGGTCCAGGCGGATGGATTATTTTTTAGAAATAGTAGCCTGGAGACTCCAGAGCAAGAATCGGCTGATCAATAGCCGTTAAAAGGGCTTTTTTTTTGGGGGGGGGTGTAATTGTGTCATGAGCATAACCCCCAGGCCAGGAAATATTTTTACCGAATCGCACAGTCGATCGCTTTAAAGGAAAATACCGCTGGGTTTTCAAGCGGATCACAAATCCATTGTTCTGCCTCCGTTCGCATTTTGATACTGCAAAATTTCTATTAGGAACACACTGGGAGAACTCAAAATAGGCTTCTTCTTCTTTTTTTTTTTGAAGGGTGGGGGAGTAATTTACA
Source organism: Paroedura picta (assembly GCF_049243985.1). Classification (NCBI taxonomy): domain Eukaryota; kingdom Metazoa; phylum Chordata; class Lepidosauria; order Squamata; family Gekkonidae; genus Paroedura; species Paroedura picta. The sequence continues at coordinate 14,967,898 of NC_135374.1, read as the reverse complement.
GTTTTTCATTTCTTAACCATCAGGCAGACACGGCGAGCGCCGTGATTAATTCTGTGTCTTTAGTAAAGCTTATCTCCCTGGAGACGGACTGATAAATTATTTACTGGGCTATATATTTTGCAAAGATGAATAATATTTCTATTTGATAACTCTAAATACTAGCAGGATTGAGCAGCCTCTGGAATAAGCTGCCAAAGCTGCTCTCGTTTTAAAGCGTTCCGACCCCTTCTAAGCCAGATGTTACACTGGGATTGGATCCTTCGTTTGGAGATCTAGAAGAAGAAGAGAAGAAGAGTTGGTTCTTATATGCCACTTTTCTCTACCCAAAGGAGTCTCAAAGGGGCTTACATTCACCTTCCTTTCCCTCTCCCCACAACAGACACCCTGTGAGGGAGGTGGGGCTGAGAGAGCCCTGATATCACTTGGTCAGAACAGCTTTATCAGTGCTGTGGCGAGCCCAAGGTCACCCAGCTGGCTGTATGTGGGGGAGTGCAGAATTGAACCTGGCATGCCAGATTAGAAGTCCGCACTCCTAACCACTACGCCAAACAGAAAACAGTAGATCTGGTTATTTAGAAAAATGGCCCAATTGTGCAGTGTAGTTTTCAGAGAGGGAAACATTTCCAGAGAAAGAATGCCTCTCCTTGAGTTTCCGATACATGATTCTCTGTAGTGGCCACCAGATGAACTGGGAAGGCCACAAGCAGGGAGACAGAGTCCAGAGGTTCTCTCTGCTGCCGACCTTCCCAGGCATTCCTAATTCTCAGGTAAAGCTGAGATCTGTGTCAGGGGTATGAGGATCTCTGTCAAAAGATTCCATAGCATCATCACAAAAGGACAATTCCCAGGATTTTGTCGGAGGGGAGAGCCATGACACTTAAAGTGGTGTTAAACCACTATATGTCATGTAGATATGCCTCCGAAATACATGATATCAGGCATGTTTTTCCCTCGTGCTACAAAAGATTAGCTCGCACTTTCATTAGACCAGGCTGAGAAATGTCAAACAGATAGTGATTCAAAATCCACCACAGAGCAATTACCGTGGCAACTCAGGCAATGGAAAATATTGTGAAGGTGGGGAAAATTATGGCTTAATAAGACTTAAGCAATTTCCCCTTTTCAACTAGGTAGGAAAATTGGGACATTTCACCCAATTACATTTCTGGGATCTTCAGCTAAAGTGGAATTTCATTTTTATTTAATCATTGCTAATAGACTATTTTGCCCTTTCTGGGATTTCACGATTATCTACAGCAAATACAAAAGGTAAATAGCCAGCAACTAAACAGCTGTTCTTTAAAACAATACAACGCCCACACTGCTACCCTGCTATAGCTGACAATGCATTATAACTTTTATTTTTCCTTTGGCGCAGAATTGATTTAATGAGGTAACCCAACCTGGATAGCCCAGGCAATCCTGACCCCATCAGATCTCAGAAGCTAGGCAGGGTGGGTGGTGGGGCTGGCTAGCACTTGGAAGGGCATTCTCTAAGGAATACCAGGTTCATCATGTGGGGATAAGCAATGGCAAACCACTTCCAATGTCTCTTGCCTGGCAGCCAGATAATCTTAGCTCTCCTGGGACAATCTTAGGATCTCCTGCCCCTGCTGGTAGCTGGTAGACCCTTCCTGTGACTCGACCAACTCTGATATGGAGGGGCCTTGCTGGTATGGCCCATCTCCTTGCAGTTTTCTTCTCCCATTTATGTATTAGATTTTTAGGCCACCCCTCTGCAAAAATGGTCTGGGGAGGCTTACATCAAAGTGTAAAACAAAACCAACTTTTACGCTAAAACAGTACTGAATTTCTTACTGTAATTGCTGTGTCCCCCAAAAAACAATCCCTACGCCAGGCATGTCAGTGTTGAAGATCAGTTGTGTGGCCTAGCTCAAGATGGGGGCTTGAAAACTGAGCAATAACCCCCAATCTGGGTTAGATAGAGGTCCCATATGTTAGAGGTGCAGCTGTGCCTGGAACTCAACCCAATATCTGGTGGAAAGAGCGCCATCTTGCAGGTCCTCCAGAATGTTATTTGCTGGCTTTACAGAATGCCCCTTTGTAGGTACAGTCTCAGGGCAACATATAAAAACCCATACTTCTGTGGTTCAAAACACAACCAAATTAGAACCAAATGGATGTGCAGAAGGCGAAATCCTGTCTCCCATTGCTCTGCTTTCGAATCCAAGGCCCTTTGTGAATTCAACATCTGGCTTCTTGTGTGTCTGGCTTCTGAAAACATTTATCGGGTGATATGACCACATATGGTCAAATGAACCCCCCTCAAATTGCCAGTGATTGGCCTGGAGGGGCAGGAAGGGGAAGGGCCCCATGTAGGTGTGCACAGAGCTCTGCTTCCCAACCATATTCTGCACGATTGAGCCACTTCTGGTACTTCTAGAAGCCTGAAGAATGTTTCCAGTTCCCCATTGGTTGCCAGGCATGGCCTGACAACCCCGCCCTCTAGCCAAGGGCCTGATAGGATTTACCATGCAAAGTGCTTGACAAATATGAAATCCTTCACAACTCTGCCAATATATCTCCTGCTAAGTGCTCATTTTATTCAAACAAATATGACCTTCATTCTATGGAGATAATTGGTACCATGATTTAGGACGACTAGTCTATTATTTGAATTCTCAACTTGTCTTTTTTTTTTCTCCTTTGACTGGGTAATGCATCAGGGATTTATTACGGGGAATGGAGAAGCCAGATTTATGAGAGAAACCATTTCTTATGCTCTTCCTCTCCTCTTTCTTGATATGGATATAATTTAATCTTATCATTCTTGTTTTATCTTTCCATTAAGTTGGAGATTTAAAGATGTCGCACGCCAACCCCAGGAGTCAAGAAGTTTCCCATCTTCCTCTGTCTAATTCAAGGTGGTTGTTTTTTTATTTAAAATGATTTACTGATCTTTGTATTTGTTCTGAAGGTGAAATGTTCCTCGGATTTGTCATTGCGATGTGATTTTTTAAAATAAGCTGATCAGAAAGGAAAACAATTACTAAACATCTGTTCAAATGGTGACCCTTCTGATTCAGATATCCAGTGCACAGTGTGCTTTGTAAATTCATAGAATCATAGAATCATAGAGTTGGAAGGGGCCATACAGGCCATCTAGTCCAACCCCCTGCTCAACGCAGGATCAGCAATGGACATTCTAGCAATGGGCATCTTAGATCCATTGCATGTGCAGATTTATTCCTTATGTTGAAATGAATGTGACAACTTACATGTGGCAGAGCCTGTGCATTGCAATCAGAATGAATACAAACATTACCCCTCATTACTTACTTAAAGGGAACACTGCCTAGACCAGGGGTGGCCAAACAGTGACTTTAGATTTCCATGGCCTACAATTTCCATGAGCCCTTGCTAGTGATGGCAAGGGCTCCTGGGAATTGTAGTCCATGGATATCTGGAGAGCCACAGTTTGGCCAACCCTGGTCTAGAAAGAGAAATAAAGGGAAGAGGCAGCATGATGTATGTAGTAGCTGGAGCCTAGGATCTGGAAGATCAAGCTTTGGATCCCCAAGTTTCCTAGGCAGGCACCCTTCCTAAAAGAATGGTTGTTGTGAGGATAAAATGGAAGGGAGAATGGTGTTCTAGATCAGTGGTTCTCAACCTTCCTAATGCCACGACCCTTTAATACAGTCATTGATACCAGAGGTATTAATTTGTCTGTATAGGTTTCCATGGGTTTTTAAAATCCACCGAACTCCCTCTGATTTCAGATAACACAGAGTTGCACCCATTCTAAGTCCCCCCCAAGGTCTGTGCATTTCAGAAGTGTGTCGCTGTTAAGAGGGTATCCTTACTTTGTTGTTGTTGTTGTTGTTAGGTGCGAAGTCATGTTCGAGCCATCGTGACCCCATGGACAATGATCCTCCAGGCCTTCCTCTATCATTTCCCAGAGTCCATTTAAGTTTGCACCGACTGCTTCAGTGACTCCATCCAGCCACCTCATTCTCTGTCGTCCCCTTCTTCTTTTGCCCTCGATCGCTCCCAGCATTATGCTCTTCTCCAGGGAGTCCTTCCTTCTCATGAGGTGGCCAAATCAAATCAGAGTGCAGTGGCACCTTTAAGACCAACAAAGATTTATTCAAGGCATGAGCTTTCGAGTGCAAGCCCTCTTAGTCTGATGAAGTGTGCTTGCACTCGAAAGCTCATGCTTTGAATAAATCTTTGTTGGTCTTAAAGATGCTACTGGACTCTGATTCACCAAAGGCAGGTGTAGTCAACCTGTGATCCTCCAGATGTTCATGGACTACAATTCCCATGAGCCCCTGCCAGCAAACGCTGGCAGGGGCTCATGGGAATTGTAGTCCATGAACATCTGGAGGACCACAGGTTGACTACCCCTGACCAAAGGGTCATCCTTAGCTCCAAGCAGAACATTGTAACTTTGTACCGCTGTTCCCAGATCTCTTGTGCTTTTCTACAAGCTTTGTAGTCACTTATTGTTGACATCACCTCATTCACTGAACTAATAGAGACACTGATCTAACTGGCAGATGCGTTTGCCCCTTGGATTGGACCGGATCCTGCTAGCAGCGCAGAATTGGCCAAGAAGCTTTAAAAAATAAAACCCTTATTTCCCCTCTTTCTGAGAAAACTGCCATGGTACGGCGGCTCCATTGTTTCCTGGAGCGTACATCCTCTTTTCTTTTGTTTCACTTGTCATTTCTGATCAAGCATGTTTGGCAGCTTTCTGAAGCACTACAAAAGCCCGTGAAATCGAGATGACAATAAGATGAGAGTCATGTGCTATAAACAGCCATGTCTCAGTCATCCCCCTGGCAAGTTTCCTTTGATGGGCAGACTCGTCTTTATTGCAGGTGGGCCTCCGTGTCTCTGCTACACAATGGAGATCTATAGGAAGACATGTTGCCCTGGGCTGCTTCAACAATCATAGAATTATAGAATCAGAGTTGGAAGGTACCTCCAGGTTCATCTAGTCCAACCCCCTGCAGATTCCAGGACACGCACAATTACCTGCCCACTCACAGTGACCCCAATTTCATGCCCAAGTGATCCCTCCACGAACAAACTCCAGAATCCAGCCTGGCCCATAGGAAATTCCCCAACCATCCCACAGTGGTGATCAGCAGTTCTCTGGATATGAAAGAGTGGGCCACAAGAGACAAACACTGGCACATCCCTTCCTGCCCACCCACTCACCATCTGCCTAAATTCATAAAATCCTGACCCTGTGGGAAGTTGCTTGCCATCAGGGGCCAGCCAGCTGCAACCCTGTCTGCCTCTGAGGAAGAAGCAGATCTTGCCAGGATTAGCCCCTGAGTTTCAGCCACTTCAGCCTAAAGTCTCAGCCTCAGAAGCACCTTTGGAACCCAGCCTAGATCCAGAACCACGGCCAGGTCCAAGCACCCAGCACCTCCTGCCTTTGGACGTCACCCCTGTTGATGAAGTCCCAGCCACAGTTGGCTTCCCATCCTGGTCTCCTGAACCTAAAGAGCAATGACGTAGAAAGCAGTGCTTCGCTTTTCAGGAAAGGCAGAGGAGTGCATGGCTAATTGCTCAAGGAAGAGCTGGCCTCCCAGAGTCAACTGTGGATGATCGGCTGCATGCCAGGCTTAAAAGCAGTGAGTGCAGAAGCCCATCTGTGCTGGCCACATTGCTGCTCCTAGACCTGCACCTCCAGAGTCTGTTCTTGACTTCTTGGAGTCCATCTGACCTTCAGTTTGCAACTTGACTACAGAACTTCTTGTTCTTACTGCCAGAAAATGGGTCAGCAAGGAATAGAAATCCCATAGGCACAACCCTGGAGATCCCTGGTTTATGCTCAGTTTCAAGTCTGCTTCAGGTTTCTGGAATCCAAAACCCTATTGCCCACTTCATTGGATGCTCCATCCCATTAAGGATATCATCTTACACTGTGTAATCCACCTTGAATTTTGGGGAGAAAGATGGGCTATAAATATAAAAACAAAACATAGAAGTAGAGTATAAATATCTAAAGTAAAACTTCTGAGTAACCTGTACCAAATAAGGAAACAAAACCCACTGGGGGGGCCTTGATAAAATTCTAGGGAACACCAGTCGCCTCCCATTTCCAGGTGGGAAAAATGCCTCATCCTTTCTTGCCAGTCTTCTAATTTCCCCTAAGAGATTCCTCTAGCAATTGTCTCCATTTATAGCGGTGCAGTGCTGAGCTAAAACTGCACCATGAAAAAGTGTGTGATGAGCCGTGGGCAGCCACCTGCGAGCTTTGCACAGATGTAAATTGCTGCTACCTATTAGGCTGTAACTAAAGCACTCCTTTTCTCACCGGGGCCCACCGGGCGAAGAGCTCCTGCAGATGGAGGAAGCCCCGCCAAGTTCTAAGCACAGTGCTCATTATGACAGCAGGCAGCAAGGTGCACATGACATGTTTAACCTCCCAGTCTGACATCTCCATTCCTCACTTTTACTGAATGGCAGGCTTCTTTTGGCTCCGAATTACTTTGTGCGACCGAAGTGGCACTTCGTATGGGGCGGAAAGGGCACGTTAGAGTAAGTCAACACAATCAAAGGACTAGAAAGTCTGCTCTTTTTCTATATAAAAAAGACAACTCAGCCAGCCATGCTGCAAAGAACAGTTAAAAGCTTAGGATGCATGCCCCGACAGCATTATCAGGAGTTTTCACACTACTGCACATAATAGCAAAAAGCTACCTATCAAAACACTCCACTGAACAACACTGTTGCTAAAGAGTGTCGTTAATGGAGCCAGGGAAGAGCACCACTTCCCACAGAACCCCCTTCAACCATATAAGCCCGTCTACCGATTGAGCAGCAAGTTAACTTCCTTAAAAAAAAATAAAAGATTGTGTTTGTCTCTGTTTTGTGTCTTGTTAGTTCCGACATAACGTGATCATAAACCAGCGGCATGACGTGTCATGGAAATGTATTAGAGAGCCGTCCAATCGGAAGCGATCCGGGGGACTAGCTAGTTCAGTCCCTTTACCCAAAAGCTAATCTCCTGCAGCTAAAGTATTCCAGGCTGGTCTGTTGACGACCTTGCAGTTTTGCCGAACGACATGTCGACACAGTGCGAAAGGCCCGCCTGGGGCTCCGAGGGGAAAGGGCAGGGAACAAAGGCAATAGACCATTTGGATTTCACGTCTCCCTGGTGCCAATCAAACGGGCTAGTCTGTATTTTCACACCGCTTCCTGCTGCTGGGCCTGGTACATTTTCTTCCCAGTGTCATACATATATATGCATTTGTGTATGAGTACCATACCGATTGTGAATGTGAAAACAACAACAACAACAACAACAACAAAATGCAGGAGGTGTATGTAGTAACAGGGGGAACAAAGGGGGACCAGAACATTGCAAAAAAACGAAATAAAAGAAAAAAACAAAACAAAGCAGAGGACATTAGTTCATCTCCATTTCTTTCATTTCCAAGCACAGTAAAGTACATAGCTGTAAACTGGTCAGGGCTGGTTTACCCACGTAGCACTTTATTTATTTATTAATTATAATTGTACTTTTAGGCTCCCACTACCGGCCTGCCGGCTCGTGGTGGCCAACAATAGATAAAAAACAATACAATAAAAATGCATAAAGCCCCCCTGTGCCAGTCTCAAATAATCATAACAACCCCCCTTCTTCCCCCTCAACCCCAACCTGCCTAGTCTCCAGAGGCCCCATGCAGTACCTTCCTCCCTATATATCCGGGCTGTACCCTCTCTCCTCCCCCATTTTCCATTGTTAAGGTCACTCAGAGAGACACCCTTTTCCACTGTGGGAGCCCTCCCTGCCCCCAGTCTGGCTGCTCCCACTGCGATTGTATTCTGCTGGGGCGATGGAAATCCTTAAACCGGCTCTGGTGCTACGGGCCCTGTGAATCAAACCAGGGGTAGACAACCTGTGAGCCTCCAGATGTTCATGAACTACAATTCCCATGAGCCCCTGCCAGCAAATGCTGTCAGGGGCTCATGGGAATTGTAGTCCATGGACATCTGGAGGACCACAGGTTGATTACCCCTGCCTTAAACCACTCCTGATATTGGCTACTGCACCCAGCAACATAAATTCAGTGGAGAAGATGATACCTTAGAACAGAGTTCACTCAGATTAGGGGGAGGGTTAATGGCCCAGTGGTAGAGCACCTGCTGTGCAGGGAGACGGTCCAGTTAAAGGCCAGAAAGACCGTGATGTGAAAGGCCGCTACCTGAAACCTAGACAGCCGCAGATAACCAGACTAAACAATACTGACTTTGATAGATGGACAGCCTGGTCAATAAACAGCAGCTCCGTGTGTTTATTGAAGGGATCCTTGCTGGCTGTCCTTCCTACTGGAGTCCCTGGAAGCCTGAAAAGCCAGTTCCTTGGGCTAGTCACAGCCCTGATGGCGCTGTTCTGACTGGGCAGTAATATCAGGACTCACCTCACAGGGTGTCTGTTGTGGGGAGAGGAATGGGAAGGCGACTGTAAGCCGCTTTGAGCCTCCTTTGGGTACAGAAAAGCAGCATATAAGAACCAACTCTTCTTCTTCAGTAATATCAGGGCTTTCTCAGCCTCACCTCCCTCACAGGGTGTCTGTTGTGGGGAGAGGAAAGGGAAGGCGACTGTAAGCCACTTTGAGCCTCCTTCGGGTAGGGAAAAGCAGCATATAAGAACCAACTCTCCTTCTTCTTCAGTAATATCAGGGCTCTCTCAGCCTCACCTCCCTCACAGGGCGTCTGTTGTGGGGAGAGGAAAGGGAAGGCAATTGGAAGCTGCTTTGAGACTCCTTCGGGTAGGGAAAAGCGGCATATAAGAACCAACTCTCCTTCTTCTTCAGTAATATCAGGGCTCTCTCAGCCTCACCTCCCTCACAGGGTGTCTGTTGTGGGGAGAGGAAAGGGAAGGCGACTGTAAGCCGCTTTGAGCCTCCTTTGGGTACAGAAAAGCAGCATATAAGAACCAACTCTTCTTCTTCAGTAATATCAGGGCTTTCTCAGCCTCACCTCCCTCACAGGGTGTCTGTTGTGGGGAGAGGAAAGGGAAGGCGACTGTAAGCCACTTTGAGACTCCTTCGGGTAGAGAAAAGCAACATATAAGAACTAACTCTCCTTCTTCTTCAGTAATATCAGGGCTCTCTTAGCCTCACCTCCCTCACAGGGAAAGGAAAGGGAAGGCGACTATAAGCCAATTTGAGACTCTTTCAGGTAGAGAAAAGCGGCAAGTAAGAACCAAGTCTTCTTCTAAGTGGTTTATCATTGCATACCCTTCCTCTCCCCACCACCGACACCCTGTGAGGCCGTTGGGGCAGAGAGAACTCTGAGAAAGCAGACTGGCCCAAGGTTACCCAGCTGGCTGCCTGTGGAGAAGGAGAATGGAATCAGACCGGATTCTCCAGGTCAGAGGTGGCCACTCTTAACCACCATACCAAGCTGGCTTTCAGTTTACTGAAGAAAGCTGCTTGTACCACGAAAGAGAAACTGTGATGCTCTTTGCTGCAGAGAGGAATATTAAGGCATTTCTCCCCTCGACAAACAAAATAAATACATTTGCACCCTTACATCTTATGTAAGGAAAGGACACTGTACAGAAGGAACTTCTTTTGTGTATCCCAAAGAAAGCTTTTAAGTCAAAGCAAAGAGCTGATGACAGAGTCTTTGTCAGGATGAATCAAAGGTATGTTCTCTGCTGAAACTCTCAGCAAATCTTTTATTTGGTGGTAGTTTGTTTGAAGTGACTTCTGTGACATGAGAGGAGGGCAAAGAGCGACCCTTCCCTACCCTGGCCTGAGTTGTCAGGGTAAAGCCACAGAGAAGTGGAGCATAACAACTGCAGTCAACCCTTCACTCCCCACAGGATGGTCTCTTCTAGGGCATCTTCCAGAAACACACCACACCCCAGAGCTTTTTGCCTAGTGGACCATTCTAACCAGTTTAAGAATCAGTTCTGAACACACAAGCCATGAGGTTGCCAACTCCAGTTTGGGGAACGCCTGAAGATTTGGAAGTACAGCCTGCAGGAGGAGCAGATTTGGAGAGGGGAGGGGCCTCACTGGGGTATAATGCCATATAGTCTACCATCTAAAGCCGCCATTTTTTCCAGGGAGATTGATCTCTGGTTTGGAAAACTGGTGGAATTCTGGAAGCCCCCTTGGCCCTACTTGGAGGTTGGCAATTTTACCCATCTGAAAGCATTGCTAGTTCCCTGCCGGCTCATTTCTTTGGAAAACTCCGATTTTATTACCTCATGACTGTTTGACAAATACCACCGGGGTCAAAATCAGGACCTGTTGGGTGAGTTCAAAAGATGAGATAACGGAGCTTACAGATCGGACTGTTTCTGAGCATCAATATTAGCTCCTCCTCTTTGTTCTGATTTCTCATTTGACTTCTGGCTCCTTTTCTTGGGATAGCCTCTGGTTGCTTGATCCTTTTGATGGGGGCTTTTGGCTCAGCTCTGACACAGTGGTCCCCTTTCTTGTCTCTACTCTAACCACGACTAGAAGTTCTTCTGAAGTTTTCCCCAGGTTCTCATCTTATGTTTCCTCTTCACTTGGCCAACTTAGTAAGCCAAACTCTTTATTCAGGCCTTTTCTTCTCCTCTTAGTTTATTTACAGCTTTCATTTCTTGCCTATATAGCCTGTGCCCCTGAGTACTCCGGAGTACTGGCCCTCGGGGAGAACATGCCATAAAAAGACTGCGAAATGTTTCCACAACTGCTGTCTTGTGTCATTAGGTGGGCATTGTGTAGAGCCCCAGGAGAAAAGTGCTTAATTACATTCCAGCTGTTAGGCCACCAGGAGAGGTGATTGTCTACCAGCTCTACCTCCATAACAGTGTGAGAACTATTTCCTTATGGGGCAATCCCAACCCGTTCTGAAATTGTGCGCATGAAGAAACATGGGCACGAATGACAATATGGCTTCTCTTCACATGAACTTAGCCTGCCCTCTTCCTTAAGAGATGGCTTCTGGATGCACCTCCTTGCAGAGAAGCATGGGGGAAAGGAGCATTCAAAATATAATCATTCTTCAGAGGCCAAAAATCCAGTACAATAAAAACAAGGGGGGAGGTGTATTCCAAAAGCAAGACTATCTGGTGAAGAAGGCCTTTTCAACAGAGACATGGTTTAAAATATTTTTCTTGCATGCATGCAGCTTAATCCCAGTCACGCAATCTTGGCTGTGGCCACATTGTTATTGTTTTAGTTGCGAAGTCATGCCCAAACCATTGCAACCCCATGGACAATGATCCTCCAGGCCTTCCTGTCCTCTACCACAGTGGTCCCCAACCTGCGGGCTGCGGCCCAGTGCCGGGCCGCAAAGGCCATGGCGCCGGGCCGCGGCTCCCTCTCCCCGCCCCGCCCCCCCGCAGTAAAAAACTTCCCAGGCCGCAAGCTTGCGGCCCGGGAAGCTTCTTACTGTGGGAGGGCGGGGAGAGGGAATCAGGGCCGGGCCGCGCCCGTGCAAGCCGCGTCCACGTGGGTTGATCTGCGGGCGCGGCCCGCGGGTGCGGCCCGATGCGTGGGCGCGGCCCGCGGGTGCGGGCATGGCCGATGCGTGGGTGCGGCCCGATGCGTGGGCATGGCCCACGCGGGCGCGGTCCCCACAGGCGTGGCCCGATGCCCTGCTGGCCCCCAGCCTAATAAAGGTTGGGGACCACTGCTCTACCATTCCTTGAAGTCCATTTAAGATCGCACTGACTGCTTCAGTGACTCCATCCAGCCACCTCATTCTCTGTCGTCCCCTTCTTTGTTTGCCCTCGATCGCTCCCAGCATTAGGCTCTTCTCCAGGGAGTCCTTCTTTCTCATGAGGTGGCCAAAGTATTTGAGTTTTATCTTCAGGATTTGGCCTTCTAAAGAGCAGTCAGGGCTGATCTCCTCTAGGACTGACCGGTTTGTTCGCCTTGCAGTCCAAGGGACTCGCTTACAAGACAATATTACTTATCAATGATCTGGAGAAGGGGGAGGAGGGACTGCTCATGGAAATGCCACATGACACCACATTGGGAGAAGTAGCAAACACGATGGAAGATAAAAGACAGAATTCAACGAGATACACTGGGAAAGCGTACCGATGTGAAGAAGATGCATTTCAACCAAGATAAAGGCTGAGTTCTACATCTGGGTACCAAAAACAAGAAGCGGGCAGATACACTTCTGGGTTGCAGCGTGTGTGAACGAGATCTTGGGGGCACCGGTGGCTTGCAAGCCAGATATGTACAGTCAGTGTGACACAGCAGCAAAAGACAGCTAATAAAACATTGAGGTAGAACATCTGAATCACAAGATGGCAAAGTCCCGCTGCATCCCACATTGGAATACTGTGGACAGGTCTGGAGACCTCACTACAAAAAAGAAGTGGACAGAATGGGGAAGAACACAAGAAAGCAACACAGATGATAAGGAGCCTTCAAATGAAGCTCTGCGAGGAAAGGCTGAGGGACTTTGGAACATTCAGCCTGGAGAAGAGAAGGTTGATAGGAGACCTGATTGCTCTTTATGTATTTGAGGGCATGGAGCAGTTCCTGTTGAGGTTATGACCCGCAGTAATGGGCTTAAGCTATGTGTAGAATGGTACCACCAAGATATTAGGATTTTTTTTTTACATTAAGTGTAGTTCAGCAGTGGAATCAGTAGCTTAGGGAGGGGATAAGCTCCCCCCCCCCCCGGCAACTGGATAGAAACCTGTCAGGGATGCTTTAGGCTCATCCTACATTGTGCAGGAGATTGGACTACATGGCCCCTCTCAACTTTATGATTCTGTGATTCTACGATCCTTGTGTGGTGGTGCAGCTGCCATTTTCCAGCGGCCAGCCAGAAGCCCACCTGGTTTCACTGGCTTTTTCAAAATACTCGGTGACAGGGTTGCCAGCTCTCCCATAGGGGCAGGAATCCCCTGAGAGCCAGCTTGGTGTAGTGGTTAAGAGCAGCAGACTCTAATCCCGAGCCCGGTTGGATTCCCTGCTCCTCCTCCACATGCAGCCAACTAGCTGGCCTTGGGTGATTCACAGTTCTTAGAGCTGTTCTTATACAGCAGTTCTGTCAGAGCTCTCCCAGACCCACCTACTTCACAGGGTGTCTGTCATGAGGAGAGGAAGGGAAGGTGACTGTAAATCGCTTAAGGACTCCTTCGTATAGTGAAAAGAGGGGTATAAAAACCAAATTAAAAGAAAAAAACCCTAGCATTTCCCAGCCTGGTTCAAGCCTGGGAAATGCTTCCACCTAGCACGTTGTTTCAGCCACTGTCTCAGTGTACAGGGAGATCTAAGAACATTGCGTGGTTCAGAAATGTCCTCTGTGTATCGCTGGGCCTCATGTCTCATAATACAAGGGCTGCAAGAGGAGCTATACAACCATCCTCTTGTTGAAGGGGACCTCTTGGCACATGGAGGAGGACGGCATGGCAGGGCTCGTCCCGGACCTTACGCTCTGCAGGCGCAAATAATCTGGTCATTCCCAGTCCCAGGGAAGCGTGCCTCGCCTTGACCAGGGCCAGGGCCTTTTCAGCCTGGTGGAATGAGCTCCTGGAGGAGCTGTGGGCCCTGGGGGAGCTTTCAGTGTTCCGCAGGGCCTGCAAAACGGAGCTCTTCCGCTAGGTCTACAGTTGAGGCTAGACAGCCAGGTAGATCTGGGCCCCTCCTATAGAAGTGGCAGTGACGAATTCCATCTGCACCCTCTTCCTCCCTCCTCTCTAGATGATATTGGGGCTACTGTTAGAGCTGGGGCAAGTTTGCTGCTGTGATTTTCATGTCTATTTAAAGGGGATTTTATCGGGGCTTTTAGTCAGACGACTGTGACCTGCCGCAAGCCTTCGGGGAGTGGCGGGCAATAAACTGAATGAATGAGTGAGTGGGTAAATAAATACATAAATAAAGAAACATGAAGCATTAAACAAACACACAACACTTTTTCTGCCGCACATTCTTAGAGGAAACAAAAGAGCTTTCCTATCCGGCTTGCCAAAATGACAGGTGGTTCCGTTTGCTGGCTGCCTTGTCCACTGGGCAGAAACAAACCGTCTTACCAAATTGTCAAACTCTCCTGCCCGCTACACTTGACAAAACGGGACAGCAGGTGCATAGAGGCAGAAGAAAAGGCAGCCCGGCCGTCGTGGAAGGCGCACATGTTGGACGGGACTCGGTTAATGGCCTGTTCGATCCCGCAGGCAATGAATCCTCATGCTGGCAGGGGTCACCACGATCCCACTGCCCGCTGGGCAGATTTTTGGGCCGCATTCAGAGGTCCTCCCGTCCGTTAGACTCCGCGCCTTCCGCCTGCCAGATGGAGAGGGAGGGATGGAATAAGGAGAGAGGCGAGTCCTTTCTCCCACCAGCAGCTGGAGGTCAAAACGGCAGGCGGGGGTGCTGGAACTCGCGTCCGTCCGACACGTGTTCATCTCTTAAGGGTAATTTGGGTAGTGCTGTATAAATGGCTCGACCGGCTGTTTGGCGAGGCCCCGCTGCTTCCTGATTGGAAGGAGCCAACTCAGGGTCCCAGAGCAGATGCCCGTCGATGTGAATCTTCGGTCGGGAGGAATGGCGGCGTTTAGTTAAAAGCCAGGAGTGAAAGAGAAAGAGCGAGAGAGGGAGAGGCATTCATTTTCACTTATTAGCCTTCCGAGCTCTCGGGCCTATGATTCACTCGTGGCTTGGCACTCAACGCGGCGGCGCTGAGCTCTCTAAATCGTTAAAAGTCGAAGCTTTCGGTGTTGGATCTTGCAGGCGGGATTGTTTTATTCACTTGTTTCTCGGGGATGTTTTAGACCAGGGGTAGTCAAACTGCGGCCCTCCAGATGTCCATGGACTACAATTCCCAGGAGCCCCCTGCCAGCGAATGCTGGCAGGGGGCTCCTGGGAATTGTAGTCCATGGACATCTGGAGGGCCGCAGTTTGACTACCCCTGTTTTAGACTATGGGGAGGGAGTAAACTAGGAGCCCCGCAGGGTCTAAGAACCATCCAACACCTTGCAGTGTTGTGAAAAACATTCAGAAGACTCAGGAAACACTAAAACATAGGCAAACTGTGGCCTTCCAGATGTCCATGGACTACAATTCCCATGAGCCCCTGCCAGCATTTGCACTACAACATGCGTGCAATGCCGCAACACCAATGACCACTAAACAGAGGGGGGGAGGGGAAACGTTCAGGATAATAAGGATTTTCAACCTGCCAGCCAAAAGGAGGCATATCCAAGCAATTCTAAGCAAAGTCAAAATTTTTACACTCAGTACCTTCAATGGATCAGGGATGCCAACTCTCGGTGGGGAAATTCCTGGAGATTTAAGGGAGCAGTAGCTAGAACAAAAGGTGGAATTTGGGGAGGGGAGTGGCTGTCATTGGGTAGAATGCCAGAGAAGCCTCTCCCCCAATGATTGCTGGAGTCTAGAGATCATGTGTAATTCCAGGATTGTTCCAGATCCCACCTGGAGATTGGCAACCTGACAGGTTTACCTGGGTAAGCCTCTGCAGGAAGAGGGAGGGAGGGAGGGAGGGAGGGACAGACAGACAGAGAAAGTAGAAAACAAACTTAGTGACTTATTTCTTGTCTCTGATGTGGCCCAGTTGGGGGATCCCCATTCCTTCATTTGACTTTGACTCTTTTTTTCCATTTCATAATGTCTGGAGTAGCTGTCCTTTCTACGCAGAGCTCCGATGGTCTTAAGATTTGAACGCTGTCTTCGAACACGGACTGCAACCAGCGGCAACATCCTCCACATTCACATCCCAAAGTGTGTGGTCCAACATCCCAATAGCTAAAATGCTAAAGTGCCCAGCCTAGTGAACCCCATGGGAACGCGATCAATGGAAGAATGCATTTCCAGTGGCACACGTGCTTCGGTGAGTGCAGTAAGACAACATGGGCGTCATTGCAGAACGGTGCAATCAAATGTCGGATGGGACCAAGGACAAAGTGCCTTCTTCGAAGGAGAGCTTACCTTGACACCCAGCCTGATCCGATCGGCTTCCAATCCCATGATCTCAACCTCGGAGCCAGATTCCCGCATTTCATCCTGCTCTGTCAACATTCCATCCCTCACTGGGGTGACCGAGGAACAGATCATAAAAAGGGCATTGCAGGTAGCTGCAGGCGAGTGGCATCGGCAGCGTGACAAATGCATTCTTAAGCAGGGATGAAAATCCAGTAGCACTGGAATGGAACAACTCGTGACGACCCCTTTATAATGGGATAAGACTGATGATTCTAAGTGTCATCTGCATGGTCTCCGCCTTCCACTCTGGTTTAATCTTGTCACTGATACGTTATGATAAGATCGGTTGCATTTCTTTAAGCAGTGTGTTTTAATGGGTAACCAGGAGTAGGATTTTATTGCAGTTTCATAGATCCAGTTGGATGTTTGTAAGCTGTTGCAAGCTGCCCTGAGCCTTTTGATAGGAGCCTCCGCCAGGAAAAGGTTGAAAGACTGTGGCCCCGCCCTTTCCCACCCCTTCCGGGCCCATCATTGGCCACTATGGGAAGAGGCAGGTTGACCCGCCTGTATAAATCCTTAAAAGGATATTAAATGTGAGGGACTCAGCAATTATTGTAAAAGTAGCCTTGTTGGCAATTTGAAATGAAAACCTTTTTACAATGGAATATGTGCAGTTCTGGAGGCCTCACTTCAAGAAGGACGTAGATAAAATTGAAAGGGTACAGAGGAGAGCGACGAGGATGATCTGGGGCCAAGGGACCAAGCCCTATGAAGATAGGTTGAGGGACTTGGGAATGTTCAGCCTGGAGAAAAGGAGGTTGAGAGGGGACATGATAGCCCTCTTTAAGTATTTGAAAGGTTGTCACTTGGAGGAGGGCAGGGTGCTGTTTCTGCTGGCTGCAGAGGAGAGGACACGCAGTAATGGGTTTAAACTACAAGTACAACGATATAGGCTAGATATCAGGAAAACAAATTTCACAGTCAGAGTAGTTCAGCAGTGGAATAGGCTGCCTAAGGAGGTGGTGAGCTCCCCCTCACTGGCAGTCTTCAAGCAAAGGTTGGATACACACTTTTCTTGGATGCTTTAGGATGCTTCGGGCTGATCCTGCGTTGAGCAGGGGGTTGGACTAGATGGCCTGTATGGCCTCTTCCAACTCTATGATTCTATGATTCTATGATTCTATGAATCTACATCTGGAATTCTTTGAAATTTTCATTTTACACTTTGCAATTTTATGCCAATAAAGGTATTCTGATTCTGATTCTGAACGCTTGACATACTGATTGAGAATTGCTGGTCAGTGTGCTGACTGGCAGTGGCTCTCCAGGGTTCTGGGCAGAGTGAGAGTAGCATGGTGGTTAAGAGTGGTGGACTGTAATCTGGCGAGCCGAGTTGGATTCCCCATTCCTCCCCATGCAGCCTGCTGGGTGACCTTGGGCTCATCACAGCACTGATAAAGCTGTTCTGACCAAGCAGTAATATCAGGGCTCTCTCAGCCTCACCTGCCTCACAGGGTGTCTGTTGTGCGAAGAAGAAAGGGAAGGTGATTGTAAGCTGCTTTGAGACTCCTTCGGGCAGTGAAAAATGGGATCAGAAAACAACTCTTTTTCTTTTTTCACATCACCTCCTGGCTGGTTTTTTTATAACTGGAGATGCCAGGGCTTGAACCAGGGACCATGTGCATGCAAATCAGATGCTCTGCCACTGAGCCATAGTCTAGCCCCTAAATAATAATATTTCCCTCATCATATCAATGAACATTTTGTTATTGTATATATGTACATGCATTTTCAAAAATATATACCAAGTCTCTAACAAAGTATGGCGTAAAACTTCCATGCAAACAATACCACCGCCACTAAACCAGCAACTGAAATCCAAAAATTCCAGCACCCAATTGCAGTTCCGAATACAAGCAATCAAGAAACAGCAAAGCATAGCTGAAAGACATAATAGCCCCCAAATCAATATGTTTTCATAGATTTCCCACCAAAACCTTAGACAAAGCATGCAGTCATTGACCTGTGTATGAAAGACAGCAGATGCAGGGATAGTGGTTGTTAGGCCCTGCTTATTTCTTATTGAATTGTTGGGTCTATTGAATGCCCCGTGGCTGTTTCAGGTCATCTGTATTTGAAGTCTTTATGCTGCTCTCCTCCAGTTTGGTCTGCAGCCTTCATGATGTTGCTATCTGCTCGGAAACTACTGGCTCTGATTGCAATTCTCTGACAGTGTTGTAAGAATTTGTGAAGGAGTTGGCAATCCAATTTGGAACATTCCATGAACATTCTTGGCCTTAGAAAGCAAGTCCTCAAATCCTTCAGGGACAAGCCACACCATCTGCCCTACCATCTGCCAGGATCTAGACCAGCCTTCCTCAACTTTTTTACCATTGAGAAACACATGAAACAATCTTCAGGCTTCGAGAAGCCCCAGAAGTGGTACGATCCTACAGAATATGGTTGGGAAACATAGGTTTGTACAAGTCCACCCAGGGATCCTCCTCTTCCTATCCCCTCCTGGCCCAACATTTTGGGGGCTGGGGTCAGGTCAAGAGGACTGTATATGGTCATATCACCTGATACATATTTAACAAATTTAAAAAAATATATATTAAAATGGTATTAATTCCCACACATTTAGGAAACCTTTTCAAGGTCATCAGGAAACCCCAGGTTTTCACGAAACCCAGAAGAAGAACTGGTTCTTATATGCCGCTTTTCTCTACCAGAGCGAGTCTCAAAGTGGCTTACACTCACCTTCCCTTTCCTCTCCCCACAACAGACACCCCTTGAGGTAGATGAGTCTGAGAGAACCCTGATGTTACTGCTCTGTGAGAACAGCACTATCAGGGCTGTGATGAGCCCAAGGTCACCCAGTTGGCTGATGTGGAGGAGGAGCAGGGAATCAAACCCGGCTTGCCAGATAAGAAGTCCACAACACCACGGGTAGTCAACCTGTGGTCCTCCAGATGTCCATGGACTACAATTCCCATGAGCCCCTGCCAGCGTTTGCTGGCAGGGGCTCATGGGAATTGTAGTCCATGGACATCTGGAGAACCACAGGTTGACTACCCCTGCACTACACCAAGCTGGCTCTGAAAGGAAAGCAGCAGAAGAACAGACACGCTCCAAAGACCTGAGACAGGATTTAGAACCATTCTGAGTCCTCAAAAAGTCTAGGCCAAGGCTTTGCATGTGCTGTAAGAGCAGCCAAAAAGCACTTCTTTACTTCCATCTAACAAACCAGAGGCTACCTGTACTCTCTCATAAGGAAAAATAAAAGTATCATTAGACTTGAGCACAGAGCCATGTCTGGGATAAAACTTGACCTTACTGCTAAAATTTCCCACCATCGTCATCATCAGTCCCATAATGTTTGAATATGCAATGCATCCCAGATTGCAGACTCCGAGAATCCCTGCTATATATACAGCCTTCCTCTGCGTACATCCTGCAGTTCTGTGGTTGCCAAGCTCCAGATGGTATACGGAGATCTCCTAAGGTTCCAACAGATCTTTGGGCCACCGAGATTACTTCACTTATAGAATCATAGAATCATAGAATCATAGAGTTGGAAGGGGCCATACAGGCCATCTAGTCCAACCCCCTGCTCAACGCAGGATTAGCCCTAAGCATCCTAAAGCATCCAAGAAAAGTGTGTATCCAACCTTTGCTTGAAGACTGCCAGTGAGGGGGAGCTCACCACCTCCTTAGGCAGCCTATTCCACTGCTGAACTACTCTGACTGTGAAAAACTTTTTCCTGATATCTAGCCTATATTGTTGTACTTGAAGTTTAAACCCATTACTGCGTGTCCTCTCCTCTGCAGCCAGCAGAAACAGCACCCTGCCCTCCTCCAAGTGACAACCTTTCAAATACTTAAAGAGGGCTATCATGTCCCCTCTCAACCTCCTTTTCTCCAGGCTGAACATTCCCAAGTCCCTCAACCTATCTTCATAGGGCTTGGTCCCTTGGCCCCAGATCATCTTCGTCGCTCTCCTCTGTACCCTTTCAATTTTATCGACGTCCTTCTTGAAGTGAGGCCTCCAGAACTGCACACAGTACTCCAGGTGTGGTCTGACCAGTGCCGTATACAATGGGACTATGACATCTTGTGATTTTGATGTGATGCCTCTGTTGATACAGCCCAAAATGGCATTCGCCTTTTTTACCGCTGCATCACACTGCCTGCTCATGTTTAGTTTACAATCCACAAGTACCCCAAGGTCTCGTTCACACACAGTGCTACCTAGAAGCGTATCCCCCATCCAGTAGGCATGCTTTTCATTTTTCTGACCCAGATGCAGAACTTTACACTTATCTTTATTAAATTGCATCTTGTTCTCATTTGCCCATTTTTCCATTGTGTTCAGATCTCGTTGAACTCTGTCTCTATCTTCCGGAGTATTTGCCAGTCCTCGCAATTTGGTGTCATCTGCAAACTTGATGAGTAGTCCCTCCACCCCCTCATCTAGATCATTAATAAATATGTTAAAAAGTACCTGGCCGAGCACCGAGCCCTGAGGTACCCCGCTACTCACCTCTCTCCAGTCTGATGAAACACTTAAAGAAAGCAGCTTCTTTGGAAGGTGGACTCCATTGCATTTATACCCATCCAAACCCCTTGTCTCTCCAAACTCCTCTTTCTTTTAGGGATGCCAGTCCCCAGGTCCCACCTGGAGATTCCTTGGAATTCTAGATCTTCTCCAGGTGACAGAGATCAGTCCCCCTGGAGAAATGGCTGCTTTGGAGGGTCGACCTTCTCCCTGCCCCAAATCCCACCCACTCCTGCCTCCATCTCCAAGGTCTCCAAGCATTTCCCAACCCAGAGCTGGTAATGCTACTAATGATGGACAGTCTGAGAGTCAACATTTGCTGGACTATACATCCTAGAAACAGCAGGCTGTGCGGTAGCTACAAATGCATGCAAATTCACGAAACGCAAATGTTATTTGTCGAGGTAAACGCAATACACAATAGCAGTGAATCAAACATTGTTTTTCTACAATAATCTTCTTTAGCACAGCTGCGATAAATCTGGGGATCTAGTCAATGAATTAAAGAGGATAACACAGACCTCAGTGAATACCTGGCAGGAATCAATAGCAAGCGAAAACAAAGAGAAAGCAAACAGGTATTTAATTTTAAGCAGCGTTCCTGGGTGACTGACTAATGCATTCAGTGCTTTGCGATTCTTCAGACTAATTCTCTGCTTAGCATTTAATTTCAAGGAAAGTGCAATATTATTATTATTGCGGTGGTGGTGGTGGTGGGGGGAGGGGGTTGGTAATGCTAATCTTTCCCTTTTCTGGTGGTTTGCATTTCAAAAGAGCAGAAGAGTCTCGTTTGAAGAACAGACGGATTGGAGCGCCTGAGAACAAGATACAGAATTGCTTCAAGGGGAGAAATAAAAGAGATCTTCCTATCTCTTTTCAGTCAGGGCTAACTTCCTCCAAACTCTTGGTGTGTATGAGAGGAAACCAAAGCAGTTTTGTTCAGAAGTAAGTCCCCTTCTGTACTGCGGGGTCCTGGAAAGAGGAATGCAGCCCATACGACCTAGAATGCACTGTGGTTTGCGTCTGCATGGAGCTGGAGCCGTCAGGGAAGGAATTGCCTTCACAACCGCACCCCCCAAAAATGGGTTGCAAACCCAACCCCCCAACAGTTGCAAACCCAACCTCTTGGCCTTACTGTGTAGCTTTGTTTGTACCTCCATTCTCCCTCCCCTATGTTTGGATTGGCCTTGATAACAGCAAAAATAGCTTGTGTGTTCATAGATGTATATAATAATATGTAAGTCAAAAATTCTAAGGCCTGTTTAATATCCAGTCCTTGGAAGCCGAGAAATTCTCTGTAATGCTAAGCAGGATTCCGGAATAATAAAGCCTATTTCGTGACTGTCTTCAGCAGCATTAACCAAATTTCAGGGCATCAGCTCTCAGTGGCACCTGGCTCACAGTGGCTTGTGTCTCATCCCTTAGCTGGTGGTCTCTGGCATCAAGGAGGTACATGTGCCCTCAGCCTAGTCCAGGCCCTTTTCCATCCTGGCCCCTACCTGGTGGATTGAGCCCCTGGAACAGATTCAGGCCATGTCAAAACTAGGACAGTTCTGTGTGGTTTGCAAGATGGAGCAATTCTGCCAGGTGGGGACCAATGAGCTCAGTAATATCTACTGGACCCTCTATTACAAGATGCTTCAGACCACAGTCTGGTTTCTGGAGAACGGGAAAAAAATTGGATTGTTGATGCTTATTGTTCAATGCAGACTGTCATTACTTGTTTTTATCTCATTTTAAATTTTAAACTGAATGTAACTTCTAAATTATTGTATTTCCAGAAGGTGACTGATGCACCCCGCTCTGAGCCGGCTTGCTGGGAGGGCGGAATAAAAATGAAACAAATAAGTACAAATAGATAAAAAGGGGTTTTGCTGCTATAATTACTCTGTGTTTTTGCACAAGACACAGGAAGTCTTGTGAAGCCATTTGTACTCTTCTGAATAAACATCTAAGTCTCTAGCCCAGCCTTTCTCAACTTTTTCCCTGTTGAGAACACCCTGAAACATTCTTCCAGCTTTGAGAAACCCCAGATGTGGCACGATCATGCAGAATATGGCTGGGAAGCATAACTATATACACTCCCATGCAGAGTCACTCCCCTTCCTATCCCCTCAAGGCCGATCATTAGCCGTTTTGGGAAGGGGGGTGGTGGTCAGCATGATCATATATGGTCATTGTTGTTGTTAGTTGCAAAGTCGTGTCCGACCCATCGCGACCCCATGGACCCCATCCTCCAGGCCTTCCTGTCCTCTACCATTCCCCGGAGTCCATTTAAGTTTGCACCGACTGCTTCAGTGACTCCATCCGGCCACCTCATTCTCTGTCGTCCCCTTCTTCTTTTGCCCTCGATCGCTCCCAGCATTAGGCTCTTCTCCAGGGAGTCCTTCCTTCTCATGAGGTGGCCAAAGTATTCGAGTTTCATCTTCAGGATCTGGCCTTCTATCATCCAATAAATGTTTAATACATTTTTAAAATATATACCACATTAATTAACTCCCACCCATTCGGGAAGCCCTTCCAGGTCCGTCAAGAAACCCAGGGTTTTGTGAAAAGTCGTGTTTGCGTTCTTTCGGGAGATTTGCCATGGAACACGACGATCTCCACGGAGCACCCTACCCAGAGCTAGTGATGCTGGCGCATAATGCAGTGTCGTTTGAACACCAGCCAGGACCCCAAAGCATCCTATTGTTTTCTTTTGCAATATTTCTTTGCTCCCTCGGGGAAAAGAAGTGGTCTGTGTTAAGACAGGAGCACCAGCCCGTCCCACTGGAGGAGTCATTTGCTAATTGCCTTTGCTAAATGAAACAGAAAGGTGTTTGGACTCTCCATTAATAATTATTACCGGATGAGACACAAAGAATTTCAGAAGCCATTCACAGGGAGGGAAGGAGGGAGGGAGGGACAGATTGCTCCACCAGCAGTGTTCAATATCAGAACAAGCAGGTTGTTCCATTCAAACAAACAAGCAATACGTCTGCTGCATATGCTCTTCCAATCTTGCCCATCAATTTGATCCTACTGCATTCCAAAATCTAACGGTATGTCAAAATGCCAACTGATAGAAAACCATAGGATGCAAAAGACTTCAACACAATGAACTATCTATCTCCCCCCTACGCCGAGCATCAAAATCTGAGCAAATGAAACATGTCTCTTCCAATCCAGTACACCCATATTTCTGAAACCAAGATAAAACCACTATAACGTATTCATTAAACCAAAAACCTCCAAGGAGTGAATAACAGTGGCTCTCCGAATAGCCTGTTGATGAGCCATCATTCCGGGGCATCGCCAGGTCCCTCCTGGGCCTACCCCCCTACTTCCCGTATCACTTGCACGCGCGTTAATTTCAATGCTGTTTACTTCCTCCGGTGCTTGATTCCGCCTCCAAATGAAAGAATAAGAGTTTTGTGCTTACCTGTAAGACAGCTAGTGAGTGACAGAAGGAGTGTGAGTTTCCATGACGACTGCATGGCTTGGCGCTGAGGGCTTCAGCCTCCACCTGTACCCTTCTTAGCAGCTGCAAGGCCTCTTCATTAAAACGCAACCTGGTGAAACAAAACACAACCTGGTGAAACAAAAAGGGCTTCCTCCAGCTTCCGTCTGCCACGGCAAACAAGTTCTCATATGCAGACAGGGCTGATTCGAGGAATGCGGTAGCCCTTGGAACAAGGTCCTCCCAACCCAGAGCTGTAATCCATAAATTAGAGTTATAGAATCATAGAATCATAGAGTTGGAAGGGGCCATACAGGTCATCTAGTCCAACCCCCTGCTCAACGCAGGATCAGCCCTAAGCATCCTAAAGCATCCAAGAAAAGTGTGTATCCAACCTTTGCTTGAAGACTGCCAGTGAGGGGGAGCTCACCACCTCCTTAGGCAGCCTATTCCACTGCTGAACTACTGTGACTGTGAAAAACGTTTTCCTGATATCTAGCCTATATCGTTGTACTTGAAGTTTAAACCCATTACTGCGTGTCCTTTCCTCTGCAGCCAGCAGAAACAGCATCCTGCCCTCCTCCAAGTGACAACCTTTCAAATACTTAAAGAGGGCTATCATGTCCCCTCTCAACCTCCTTTTCTCCAGGCTGAACATTCCCAAGTCCCCCAACCTATCTTCATAGGGCTTGGTTCAGTTCGCCTGGAGAAAATGGCTGCTTTGGAGGGCAGCATCATACACATCATATTGACACCCCTCCCTTCTTCAACTCCCCATTCACAGGCTCCAACCCCCAAATTTCCTGAAAACCCAGTTGACAACTCAACCCCCCAGGAAACTAAGAGGAATCAATTTGACTGAGCAATCGCGGGTAACGTCTTTTCCCCTGAAACAGAGCACAACGACTGGGTTGTCCAGGGAGTGTGCAAACACAGTCCCTGCTGCTCCTCTAAGCCCCGGGGTGGGGGAGGGGAATGCTTCCCAATTACTTATTAATACCAGTGGCCTCCATTTTTCAACTTCTGCGATCAGGTACGTTTCTGTGTGCTCGCCAGGTCGGTAAGTTATCTCTTCTGTAAATATTTTGAAGGCCAAACCTCTGGGAAATAAGTATTTCCCATGAATATTATTAACTTTCCTTAGAGCCAATAAGTATTTTCTCTCCTTGCCCGTTCAGCAAGGTTCTGTTGTGGCAGCTGAGGAAGTACTGCGGTGCAGAAATGTTGAATCAAGGTCTTCCTTTAGATAAACACAGGGGAGAAAGGCTTTTTGTGTAGTGAAAAATGGGAAGTGGCTGAGGAGAGCCGTGTCAGTGCTTGCTTGGGAACCAGCCGCAGGAACTCAGTGGATCTTGCTGTTGGGTAGCCACGCACAGGATCAGGCTTTAAAAGCTGTTTTATTGTTGCAGAATATTGTTCAGTACTGACAGTGTTGATGATGATGATGATGATGATGATGATGATGATGATGATTTTTATTTATATCCTGCCCATCCAGAAGGGTGGATCACCTGCCATACCCTAACTATGCCATTGGTCCAGCTCCACACACTGGCCAAGCACACATGGTTCTCTTCTCTTTCCTCACAATGATGCTGTGCGGAATATTAAGCTATGCTCATTTAGCAAACTCAAGTACACCAGAAGTAGCTCTTCACACTAGTACTCTAACCCAGGGGTAGTCAGCCTGTGGTCCTCCAGATGTCCATGGACTACAATTCCCATGGGAACTGTAGTCCATGGACATCTGGATGACCACAGGTTGACTACCCCTGCTCTAACCAATACAACAGATTGTCTCTTAAGCACCAGTGCTATTCAAGGTACATTGCAAAATTTTCAAGTATCCACCATACCCAATAGAAAATTATTATTATTATTTTTGTTGTTGTTGTTGTTTATTCAATTAATATCCCACCCCTCCTGGTAGACCATTTTCTCAGAGTATTTAGAACAGGCTTTATCACCCTGGGTTTCTTGAAGCCCTGGGGTCTCTGGAAGGCCCTGGAAGGGTTTCCTGAAAGGATGGGAAGTAATTAATTTTTATATATACATTTTAAATTTGTTAAACTTTTATCAGGTTATATGACCATATATGGCCATGTCGTTCCCCCCCCCCCCAAGATCACCAATGATGGGCCCGGAGGGGTGGAAAGGGGAAAGGCCCCAGATGGGTGTGTACAAAGCTATGCTTCTCAGACATATTCTGTATGATCGCACCACTTCTGGGGGTTCTTGAAGCTTGAATAATGTTTCAGGGGTTTTTCAATGGTAAAAAAAAGCTGAGGAAGGCTGATTTAGAGAGTTACCACAATCCTACAAAGTATTTCACTGCCAACATTCCTGGAAGCGAACTGGGTGACCTTGTTTCAGTCTGGCAAACTACTCCTTATCCAATTAATGGATCAAAGACAAAAATAATGTCAAATTAAAGAGCTGTTGGTGTTGTGGAATACCTGCTTTAAAAACCTTTGATGTCAGCATGTGCATTAACTTCCATAGACACACATTCAAAGGAGTGCTTGTCATGATCAGCTGGCCCCTATATTTCAAGTCTGCAAAATGGCACCACCCAATTTTTAAGGAGATTTTGTTTTAAAAAAACCCCTAAATCTCAAAGGGGACCCCAAGACATTGCTATCCTCTCATCTACCTTAGTATCATAGCAACAACCCTGCGGGGTAGGGTAAATGGAAATACTATGATCTACCAAAGGGCTTCCATGATAGAGTGGACATTCCAGCCAAGTCTCTCTGATCCTACTTGGATCCTCTAATACAGGTTTGCTGGCAGCGTTTGCTGGCAGGGGCTCATGGGAATTGTAGTCCATGAACATCTGGAGGACCACAGGTTGACTACCCCTGCTCTAACTGACAGGCAAAGCTGCCTCTCAATATTTTCTTGAGATGTTTATAGCAGGCTTCCTCATCCAGGGGTTCGTGAAACCCTGAGGTTTCTTGGTGGCTCTGGAAGGGTTTCCCAAATGGGTGGGACTTTTTAAAATTGGTTAAACAGTTGTCTGGTGAAATTACGATACGTGATCATATTGACCAGCCTCCCTCCCAAAACAGCTAATGATGGGCCTGGATGGGGTGGGGAGGGGAAGGATCTTGGATTGCCCCACTTCTGGGGTTTCTCGAAGCCTGAACAATGTCTCATGGGGTTCACAATGGTAAGAAAGTTGAGAAAGGCTGGTCTACCATGAAACAACTACATTTCTAGGTATGATTCAAATGAGTAGCCGTGTTGGTCTGAAGTAGCACAATAGACACTGACGAAGAGTGCTTGCACTTGAAAGCTCACGCCTTGAATAAATCTTTGTTGGTCTTAAATGTGCTACTGGACTCTGGTTTTATTTCTAGGTATGATTAAAGAGAGCTCCATTAACCTATAACTCCCTAAATAATTAGGAACCTCGGGAAATCCTTCCTCCTCTATTGCTCTAACTAAAGTTTAAGATTGTTGACCGAATCCTGTTTCCATCTTGTGCGAGGTCCCTGGTTTGAAACACTGAATTCCCTCCCACATTCTCGTTATTAGACTCTCTCATGGTATTCTGAAAGAAGATAAAACATAATTCTATTTTGTTCTGCTTTGGAATTATACCATTAGAGTATATTGAAGATTTGTTTGCTTCTGTTTTGACATTATTTGGTAGTGTGTTCTTCCAAGATGCTTTATCTTATTCTTGTGGGTGCAACTACAGGACCAGCACTGAAAAGTAACTTACATATTGTATAAATAAGTAATTGAATGAATAAATATTTTAAGTTGATTATCCTGTTCAGTATAAGACAAGTACCTTAATATTTTACCAGGGGTGGTTTTCAGGTCAAACACAAAATTCAGAAATCTCAGGGATGGCCAACCAGTAATACGCAGTCAGAGACGCGGTGGGCCTGCTCCTTTCCCCGGAACAAAGCCTTTCCCACCCACCCCGGCCCAAGGCCGCAGCTTTGTTCTGGGAAAAGGAGCAGGCATGCTGTGTCCTCAACATGGCGGGCCTCCTACTTGGCCCAGAACAAAGCCTTCCCCCCCCCCCCCGGCCAAGGCCATGGGCCCTGCCTCATGGGTGGGAAAGGCTTCGACGCGGCGACCCTGCTCCTTTCCCGCGGCCTCCCCCCTGGCCAAAGCAGCTGTGTGGCCTGCGGGAAAGGAGCAGGACTGCCTCTCTTTCCTGCACCCTCCCTCGGGTGACTCACCTGCGGACAAGGGTCTTCTTCCCGCAGTGACTCCCCGGAATACCGAACCGAAGACAGGTCAAGTAGCCAATGGGGAGCTGCGCTAAGCGCGGCTCCCTATTGGCCACTTGGCCCTGGATTGACACTCGGAGGGGCCAATCAGGAGCCACTTTGCGGCTCCTGATTGGCCCCTCCGAGTTTTTATCCTGGACTCACTCCGCCCCTTTCTCTTCCCCTTTATCCCTTAGCATTTTATTTAGATCGCTCCGCAGGAGCAGTTTAAAGATGATGATGATGATGATGCCAAGAAATAGACTAGAAATCATTCTCCTAATAATGCATGAGGCATTATGGGAGTGTGGCCAAAGGAAAGGCAATGAACTAACCAGTGCATTGCTTGAACCACGGGGTGGCCTGCTTGGTGGCCTGCTTTGGGGGAAAGCCTCCCCCCCCCCCGGGGCAGAAACAGTACAAACCAGGCTGTTTTGTGGCAGCTGCTTCTTGGAGTTCCCCCTTTCCCCTACACAGCAATTTCATTTTGACTTGCTTTGGTTTCAGAGTTTACAATCTAGGGTTGCCAGCACTGGTTGGGAAGTATCTGGAGATTTTGGGGGTTGAACCTGTGGAGGAGGGTGGGGTTTGTGGGAGGGATCTCATCGGGGGATACTGCCATGGAACGCCCCTTCCAAGCAGCCATTTCCTCCAGGGGAACTGATCTCTGTCACCTGGAGATCCACTGTGATCCCAGGAGATCTCCAGCTACCACCTGGAGACTCACAGCTCTGTAGCAACCCCTTTATATTCTCTGCATCAAAACCTACAGGAAACATTTCAGCCATAATCCCTTTTGCAACTTGCTCAGGAGTGGCACTTTGTCAGTGGAAGGCTGCCTCAATTGGAGTTTATCCGGCATTTTGAGCTGAATAGCTTCCCTCCTTCCAAAATGAGAGAAGCAGGTATGAGGCTTTGAACATAAATCCAAACCTGACACATTAAATCAAGCCTTTTTCAGATGGGCTCATTGGCTTGACTGGGAGAGTAATGCAAGCAGAAAAGTTAGGATACCCCAAGGATATTAAGTTTTATGGATTTCTTTTGCATAATAATGGGATTTTCACTGAGCCCCAAAGCCCCTTTCTTACTTGTTAAAGGGAGTGATAGCATCTCTATTACTTCCCTTCCCCCCCCCCTAAAAAAATCCCATTTTTATTCTTATCACTTTACACTGGAGTGTGAAACTTCATGGAATCAGTCCTGTTCCACGAGGTGAGGATACAAATTTGCCTGCTGGAAAATTGAAAAGGGATCGTCACCTCCCACTAGCACGCTACAGCGAGTCAGATGGAGAAGACGCTTTTGTGAGCGAAATGGAGCCTCTTTTTCATCTTCCAGGTCATCTACCAGGCAATTTTCGGTTTTCTCACGGCAGCCAGCCTGCTCCTTTCTCATGAACCTTCTGACAATTTATGGGTAACGGAGGGGAAGTATATTTTTTCGAGAAAATTATGCACATGGGGAATTTTGGAGCCTTCAGTCTAATGATCTTTGCAGTGTCGTAGGTTTTGGGGCCTCTGCCCTGGTTTGGAGACAGATGTATGAAGAAAGGTTGGGGGAGCTTGGTCTGTTTAGCCTGGAGAGGAGATGACTGAGAGGGGATCTGATAACCATCTTCAAGTATTTAAAAGGCTGCCATATAGAGGATGGAGCAGAGGGACAGGCCAGAATGAATGGGATGACATTAATTCAAAAGATCTAAACATCAAGAAGTTCCTGACAGAGCAGTTTCTCAGTGGAACAGGCTTCCTGGGGATGTGGTGGGTTCTCCATCTTTGGAAATTTTTAAACAGAGGCTGGATAGCCATCTGATGGAGAGGCTGATTCTGTGAAGGCAAAGGGGTGGCAGGTTACAGTGGATGAGCGATTGGGATGTGAATGTCCTGCATAGTGCAGGGGTTAGACTAGATGACCCAGGAGGTCCCTTCCAACTCTATGATTCTATGATTCTAAATTCTTGCCTCCCTCAGCCCCTTAGTTACCACACATGGCCCTCATCATCATCCTACAATCACTCTGAAATTATATTACGCTCTTATAAATACTAGCCCCACTGTTTACAAAACACCCCTTTGGGGGCTCCCGGACTCATGTTCGCATTTCCTCAGTGGATTAGTTTAAAAGCTGCTCTGCCAATTTTTTCTTAATTTCAGTCACCACAGACTGGTTTCCCTTTTGTTCCAGTGAATCCCATTTTTTTGTACAGGTTCAGCTTGTCCTAGAAAATTTCCCAGGACCTAACAAATCCAGTTGGTTTCTTCTGACACTACCTTTTCATCCATACATTGTAGGTCTTCCAGGAGAAGGTTCAAGACCCATATAAGCTGGAAGAAGGCTCCTTAGATTGGAAGAACTGGCCAACGAGGGCTCCCAAGGCCCTGATAGAGGCAAGAATTATTTATTAATTTCATTTATAGACCACCACTTCCACAAAGTGGCTCATGGTGGGTAACACTCCAGATAAAACCCACAATAAAATCCCCGTAAATTCCCCTAAACCAATTAACCAACCCATGGTGGTGACAGTAACCCTCCCCCCTCTCCATGGAACCTGATAACTTAGCTTCATGGAAGTGCCCAGATCTAACTCTCCCTGGTCTCAACCAAGGACTTGATGGAAGAGCTCCATTTTACAGGCCCTACAGAACTGGGAAAGCTCCATCAGGGCCCTTTGCTCTCTCAGGAGTGCATTCCACCAAGTTGGGGCCAGGACCAAAAAGGTCCTGTCACTGGTCAAGGCCAGGCAAACCTTCCTCGGGCCAGGGACCTTCAGGTCAGGTTCTGATATTTTTTTTAAAAATTGCATCCTTGCATACTTATTAGAAATTCTTACTTGAAGAGGCAAAGGGTCGCTCTAGGAACTGACAGAAGCACTTGTTTTACAATAGACTTTCTGTTGGTTCTTACAGCTTTCCCATGGTAACTTCCAGGGTAGTTCTAGGAATTGCCAGAAATTCTATGATTTTACCAGAATTCCTTACTGGTTACCTGCTTAATCTATCTACGTACAATAGCGTACAGGTCAATAACTCAGCATCCCTGACCACCTCTCTCCAAACTCAGTAAGACAAGAATTATCTAACCCACTCCAGTGTCCTCGTGCAATCCCCAGTCTAGTATCTAAGCTCTTTAACACAGTCAAGTGGTCAGTGGTGTCAAAATGCAGCTGAGAGATTAAGCAAGGTCAAGAGAGAGTGGTTTCATTTATCACGATACACATGGATAGTCTCCTTCTGTAAACAGGTTCAAGGCAGATTTGTCATCGAGGAAACCCCTTGTTCTTGATTATGCACATGACTTGCAGATATCTGAAAGGTGAACCCCAGATTTAAAGACTGCCATAATGATAGTCTGTATATACATGTGTACACATTCTATTGTTCATATCAAACATAAAAATGTAAAGGTATCCCCTGTCTGACCCTTGGGGGGACGCCCTCTAGCATTTTCATGGCAGACTCAATATGGGGTGGTTTGCCATTCCCTTCCCCAGTTATTACCGTTAACCCCCCTGCAAGCTGGGTACTCATTTTACCGACCTCGGAAGGATGGAAGGCTGAGTCAACCTTGAGCCGGCTGCTGGGATCGAACTCCCAGCCTCATGGGCAGAGCTTTCAGACTGCATGTCTGCTGCCTTACCACTCTGCGCCACAAGAGGCTCTAATATCAAACATACACAGAGACATATTCAATACACGGAACTGGACTGACTCAGGAGTTTGCGATTATCAGACTGTGCTCTCTGCAGAGGAAATCCTGAGTAAAAAAAACCCTCTTTCTGCATGAACGTTTAATTACGCAAATATTTTGTTTTAGACCCGTCAAGCTATTTTAGCACATGAGATTGTTGTGCATTACATCATCTGCTCACACACATTTATGTAGGAATTAACATAGGCTGTCATCTCTAACTGGTCAGAGGAGAGAGACGGAAATCTGTGTTTCTGTTTTTGTCCAAAACAATAGCCATGGGCATATTGTAGATTATCAAACACCCCCTTCCCCTGCATCGCAGGTATCATACTGGCCTTTACAACATATTAACTCAAAATCTCCACAAAAATCTTGGTCATATGTTAGGTTTATAATTCAATGATGGATAAGCCACCGTTTCCCCAAGAGGGTTCAGACCAGATGGCAATCTTCATAAAACATGCTTAGACATAACATATTACAAAAAACAGGACAAAAACCAAGCCTGAAAATCCCTATTAAACATTGCAATAATCTCATAGCTATAAAAATACAAATCAGCTAGAAGACTGCATAGGCTTTAACCCTCTTGCAGTTGAGTTATATTTTCCCCTACTGGCTAACCAAACAGGCACTCGTGAAATTTATTTCAGTATTTGGTTAAAATAGTTTGAAACCACCTTGCAAGGCAGCTATCAAAGAGGCTCCAAGGCAAATAGAATAAAGAAAATTTTTAAAAAGCCTTAAAGCCAGAGCATGTGAGGAACAGTGCTTAGCATTTGTGAATGCCCAGATCTAGAACTTTCTCAAGACAGGGTTGGCAACTAGGATTGCCCGCTCTGACATGGGAAATACCGGGAGATTTTCAGGGCGGAATCTGGAGGAAGTGGGATTTGGGGAGGGGAGGGACTTCAGCAAAGCATAATACAATTAATTAATTAATATATCGGCTGCCCCTATAAGGCACTGCCATCCCCAGGGCAGTTGACAACACTGTCAAAGTGCAATAACAATTAAAAGCATTAAAACAATTAAAATGGATTAAACTATCAAACAAATGTGCAAAAATGTAGCTGGACAGCCTCCGAATCTTGGTGACATATTCAGGTTCCTCCACATGATGTCGCCTACATTCAGAGGCCGCCCAGCAGCCGGCTCGCAATTTCACCATTTTTAACTTTCAATGTAGCAAATCTAGGAAAGTGGATTTACCACCATAAAAAGCACGAACCACCGGTGAGCAACCAGTGCGCAACCAGGGCAAAGAACATCTGGACGGGGAAAGGCACGATATGCTCAGCAGCTCTGTGACGCCCTCCCCCCTCCATTTCCTGCCTACCGAGGGAGACAGATTCCCATCTCCATGTCAGGTCAACCTCCATTAAGTCTCTATGTAGTGGTTTCTTACTAAGTGCCTCCTTCCCTTCCTCCTCTCGGTTGTCAGACCCTGTTCCTTCTTCTCCTCTCTCCCCCCCCACCCCGCTGGCTGCCCACCTGCCACTCAGCCATTCCCTTCCACAAATGCCTAGGACTCCTGCCCTCCTTCTGCCTCCCCGAGCACTTCTTAAGCGAGGCACTGCCTCTGTGCTGCTCATGTCAGCCACCTCCACATTGTCTGTCCCACCTCCATGCCACCCATTCCACCTCCACGCTGCCTGTTCCACTGCTCCTCCACCAGAGCTCCTGCAAACCAGCGGGGGGGGGGGGTAGGTAGAAGAGAGGAGAAGGGATGGGGGCCTGACAACTGAGAGGACGAAGGGAAGGAAGCGCTTAGTAAGAAAAAACACTACAGAGAGATTTAATGGAGGTTGAACTGACCGGGGAGAGGGGGGGAATCTGCCTCCCTTGCCGTACCCTCTGCTGGCCAGCCGGGTTAGGGTTTATTGGGGGGGGGGGGGGCTTTACCTTACATGAATATACATTGCTGCATGTAAGTTTCAATTTTTTTTTAAAAACTAGAACAACAAACCTCAGATTTGTTGCCTCCATGGATTGACAGGCCGAGGAGCAGCGAGTGAAAGAGTGCGTTACTCTCTCTTTTGCTTTTTGCACACCATCTGACCCTCTGTGTGGAAATGGCCATAGAGTTGGGAGGGGCCATACAGGCTATCTAGACCAATCCCCTGATTAATGCAAGTTCAGCCTAAAACATCCAGGATCAGGATCCGTCCAGGCAATGCTTGAAGACTGCCAATGAGGGGGAGCTCCTCACCTCTGTAGGCAACTGGTTCCACTGCTGAACTACTCTGACTGTAGAAAAAAATTCTGATACCTAGCCGATATCATTCCCAATGTAGTTTAAACTCATTGCTATAGGGCCTATCCTCTGTTGCCAACAGGAACCACTCCCTGCCCTCCTCCAGATGACAACTATACAAATCCTTCAGGAGAGCAATTGTGTCCCTTCTCAGTCTCCTCTTCTCCAGGATGGACATTCCCAAGTCCCTCAGCCTTTCTTCATAGGCTCTGGGCCATAGGTCCCATGGCCCCAGATTATCCTAGTCGCTCTCCTCGGCACCCTTTCAATTTGGTCCACATTCCTTTTGAAGTTGGCAACCCTCACCCATTGTGAAGGAGTCCCTCTATTACAGGGTTTCTGACCTCTATTGGATATTGCACCACCATATGGTGAAGGGTAAAACGAACCATGGGACGCAAGTCTCCGCTACGCCGATTCTCTGACAGCCTTCCAAGGAACAGTTGCCGAGCTTAAAGCATGCTGTGATCTCAGACCCGTGAAGTATCCCAGGAACCCAAGGCCTTATTGATGCACAGCTAAAACAACTGGTGTGTTTGTGATGATGCCCGCAGGCAGGCTCATTCCTGGGGATTTTGTGTTTGATTCAATTTGTTTATAATTAAAAAGTCTTAGAGAAGAGTCAGCTGGAGAGGCTGGAGCGGGATCGCCAGGAGACGCTCGGGAGGGCCGCGCAGCTGTCTGGTAAGCCTTTGTTAATCCTGCTAACATTCTATTTAGTGATCCAAGAAACCTGCCCGATTCCACACGGTGGAGGCATAAAGGGCTCCATTTGCAGAGAAAATAAATCCCGGCAGTTCTTCTGGCAATTTTGTCACCAAGACCTGTGTCTCAACTCTATTGTGCAGTTCAGGAGTGTCTGAGAAGAGTCTTGTGGGGCAGAGCTACACCCACATACTGTCCAACAATTTTAATACGTTCCCATAATGTCTTCTGCATGGTAGCAAAATTCCTGTATGTCTCTACCAGAATAAAATTAACAAGAATGTCTGAATGCCGGCATGTCCAGGGATTATGTGGTTTTTTTTGGGGGGGGGGGCATCATCTGGCATTGAACTGTGGTCACTGTGGGTGGGCAGGTAATTGTGAATTTCCTGCTTTCTTAAAGGGGTTGAAGGTTTAGAAGAGTGTACATTGGCATGGCATTGTCCAAACATCATCTGTAAAGCCAAAATTAGATTTCAGATGGAATTATTAAGGAGAATGCTCCTAATTCCACTCTACTCAAGTTCTCCCTGAAATCCAACAATCCATCTCTTTCCCTTATTTTAGAAATTTGGGATCTGATTCCAATGGATTCTGCTTTGATCAAGAGAAATTCTAACAGGTGAGGGGCAAGAAGGGGGCGTTTTGCAAAACTGCACTCTGCAGATGATCAGAGACACAAACTTTCCATCATGTATTGTGTAACAGAACACAGCTGCCAGGGCTGAAGTTACAAAAGGATGTACTGATTCATTTTCAAACAGAAATCAAAGAGGGATCACTTTTTTTAAAGGCAGGAGAGAGAGAGCAAAAAAAATCAAACGCTATATCTTAAAAAGTGAATTTTCAAAAAAGAAATTATTTCCCTTGTAACAGGTCTAACATCAAATCAGGAGATTTAAGAGATTTCCTTGTTGTAACCAAATGGTTTCAGTGCTTTAAGTACTAGTAATTTTGCTTTTAGCTATTTTCCACTTGAATTACTGTGGGAAAGTTTTATAAATGTACTGTGTTGACAGATATTAATTATGCAACAAATCAACTGTTTTTTAATGTATGTACCTATACAATCATGTTTATGAACCTCTTTAATTGCACATTATTCTTAAATTTCTAATTACAACCTGCTCTAAAATGATGTCCAGTTGTTTAAAGATGCATTTCATTATTATTAGTTATTCCGCAGACAGTTCACTAAGAAACAGCGTTGGGATACGAAAGTGAATTAGAAATTGCATTATTCATGCAGGACTTTGCAACATAGGAGAAGGGGGAAATAAATAAAGCACTCTATGAGAAATAAGAGCCTCTTCGCCACCTTTCGGAAATCTCCTCTTATTGGAATTTAAAAGTCCTCGTGATGAAATACCGGTGATTTTGAACTGTACCTTTTGCATTTAACCAGTGGTTCAGAGTGGCACTTTCATAAACTCTGATGCATTTTTGTTAGGGGTGTTTTGCAATACATTACTAGGGGAGAGTTTGTGGCTCTGTGGTAGAACATCTGCTTAGCATGTAGAAAGTCCCAGGTTCAATCCCCAGCATCTCCAGTTGAGAGGACCAGGTGATGTGAAACACTTTTGTCTGTGACCTTGGAGAACCACTGCCAGACTGAGTTGACAATGTTGACCTTCATGGACCAGACATTTGATCCACTATGAAGCAGCTTCATGTGTCTATACCAATGCAGGAGTTAGCAGTGGAGGTGGCAGATGCTGAAGTGTACCCCAGCTGTGAAGAGCACTGCTGGATCATACCAATTGTCCATCTAGTCCAGCATCCCATCTTGTTCAGTGGCCAACCACTTCCTCTGGAGGGTCAACAAAAGGTCATAAAGGCTGAGGCTTCCCCCAGATGTTGCTTCCTGCTTTGGGATTCAGAGGTTTAGTGCCTCTGAATGTGGTGTTTCCCCTCAGTCACCATGGCTAATAACCATCGATAGACTTATCCTCCAGGAATCTATCTAATCCCCTTCAAAAGCCATCTATTCCTGTGGCCGTTAGTACATCCTTTGGTAGTAAATCCAACATTTTAATCACTCCCTGTTTTAAAAAATATTTCCTTTTGTCTGTCCTGAACCGACTGGCCATTGGCTTCATTGGATGCATTCAAGTTCTAATATTTTGGGAGAAGGAGAGGTTTTTCGCTTTGTCAGCTCTTTCTACCCCAGGCATAATTTTATAAACCTGTATCATGTTCCCTCTTCGTTGTCTCTTTTCTAAATGGAAAAGTCCCAGACTCTTCAACCATTCCTCATAATGAAGGTGCTCCAAACCCCTGGGCATCTTGGCTGCCCTCCTCTGCACCTGTTTCTAGCTCTTTTTGAGATACAGTGACCACAACGGTACACAATATTCCAAATCTGGCGGCAACATAGATAAGGGTGTAAACTGCACGGAGCATTTATTCCAATCCCAGGTGGATTCAGTCCCTGCCGTCTACACAGAATGTGATTTCCATTTTGATTTTGGGCAATTTAAATTTTCCCTCTGCATTAGAAGTCCAAACTCCTAACC
The DNA here is from genome assembly GCF_049243985.1 of Paroedura picta. NCBI lineage: Eukaryota > Metazoa > Chordata > Lepidosauria > Squamata > Gekkonidae > Paroedura > Paroedura picta. Next base: position 14,930,602 of record NC_135374.1, on the reverse strand, counting down.
ACTACACCAAACTGGCTCTGGGAGCTCATTCTACCAGGCAAGAGCCAAAATGGAGAAAGCCCTGGCCCTGGTTGAGGCCAGTTGGACTTCTTTTGGGCCGGGGACAACCAGTCGGTTCACAGTCGCTGAGTGAAGTGCCCTCCGGGCTACATATTCAGATAGGTGGTCCCTTAGATACATTCAGCACAGACCGTATATGGCCTTAAAGGTTAGAACCAAATTCTTGAAGCAAACCTGGCGCTCTACTGGAAGTCAAAGTAGCTGTTGCAGTACCAGGCTAAAATGGGCCCTCCACGGCGTTCTGGCTCATATCAAACATCAAGTGACCTAAATATTCCGCCTAGCAGTAGTTGTACCAGTTAACATTGTATCTATCTTTGGATTTAATTTGCGCTGTTCACCATGACGGCTTTTTAGAGATTGTATTTGCAAAATACGGTTTCTAGGCTTACCAGGTGCCCAGCAATAGTGGGCAAACTCCGGGTAATGATTGCCAATGCTGGACAATGCTCATCTGGATTGTGGGTGCAAAGGAGGCGGGCAAAATGGAGGGAGGGGAGCAATTTTCATTGCCGTGCAGTGATGTCACTTCCAGCCCTACTTGGACTGCCACCTCCCCTACAGTAAGTATCCATCTCCCACAATCTCCTGCTGGATGTCAGGCTGTACCTAGCAACCCTACAGGTTCGGTCTGGATTTTGAGGCAAAAAATACATTTCTAGCCTCAGGATCGCTCTTCTTAATTGGAGCCTGGCTGCTGAGGATGCAGCAAGGGGATTTCTGCTATAATAACAGACCTTGATTCGGGAGGCGGCGGCAAATGAAGTGACGGAGGAAAGTTCCATTTTCCCTCTAACTAGAAAAAGGACAAAACGACCATTACGAACTCTAGTAATACACAGTTTGACATTTTAAAACAAAGGTTCTTGAGTATTTCTCATTATGCGTGACTTTGGGAAGTACCCAAGCCAAGGTTATTTTTGCCTCTGTGTGATATAAAAGTATGTGAATTTATAAAGCTGCATTGCCTGGATTTTGTAAATGCCAATTAATCAATGCAGATTTTATGCATCTTCAGTGTGAAGACAAGGTTGAAGAAAATATTGAAGAAAGTTCCAGAGAGTGATAATACTTTGTACCGATGATTATAGGCCGCCCTCTGATCTGTTGAGATTCTAAACCGTGTCAAGGACACTCTTCCACTGAAAGACATACCATTCCCCCCCCCCCAAAAAAAAATTAAATAAGACTGGAACATTTGAGTTCAGTGTTGAAAATCCCCCCAGGGTTCCATCAAATTTTGGAATAGTTGAGAAAAGTCTCCTTGTCTTCTCAAGCCCTCCCTTTTTTCCCCTTGCTTGGTATATGTTATCTTGCCTATAGCAGTGGTCCCCAACCTTTTTATCGCCGGGGACCACTCAACACCAGGGACCACTCACCGGGGACCACTCAATGCCTTTTACTGAGGCCTGGTGGGGGGGCAGTTTACTCCTCTACTCTCAACCACTGCCCTAACGCTCTCTGATCGCTATGGTAATGTTTAAACATCCCTTCAAAATAAGATACAGACACGCCACAACAATGAACATAAGGAACATTTTATTTTCATGGAAATTTTAACTCATGACAATGACAAATCAATGGGAACCCTGAGCTTGTTTCTCTGCATCGAGATAGTCCCATCTGGGAGTGATGGGAGACAATGACACCTGAAGTGTGTTGTAAAGGGCCGGGGGGGATGAAGTCAAGGGCTGGGGGGGGGGGCGAGAGAAGGCGTCCTTCGGGGCCCACCTCCAATTAGTCGAAGGACCACATGTGGTCCGCGGCCCACAGGTTGGGGATCGCTAGCCTATAGCCAATTCCACAGACCAGATTAAAGATGGCATTGTTAATGTGTTAGTTTTTATGATGGTTTCATTGTATTGCAAATGTACCCAACGAGCCAGTGTGATGTAGTAGCTAAGAGTAACGGCTTCTAACCTGGCAAGATGGCTTTGATTCCCTGCTCCTCCACATGCAGCCAGATGGGTGACCTTGGGCTTGTCACAGTCCTGATAGAGCTGTTCTTACATAGAAGGAATGCCAGGACTCCTCACAGGGGGTCTGTTGTGGGGGGAGGAAGGGAAGGAGATTGAAGCTGCTTTGAGACCCCTTCAAACGGTGTGTGTGGGGGGAGGGGGTGACGTAGACTTCTTAATCTATTGCTGTAAACTGCTATAAACTGGCCCAAGCCCACTTGTGGAGAGGGATGGTCTACAGGTCAAGTAATAAATCAGTACATACATAGGTTCTATACTTGGTTGAGATGGGGAAAAGGAAATTGGATAGGAAAACTGAAAGAAAGATTTCAGATGCTGCAGGGCTTTAGAGAAAGGTGATTCTCTTGGATTCCTTTCCATAAAATACATTCCAGGGCTTTAATATGTAATCACGAAAGCTAATCCTGCATATGTGTCTACTACATCCTACCCTTCCTCTCCCAAAATTATGAGCAGTGTCAGGTAGTTGATTCTGAGAGAGTGACTGGCCCAAGGTCACCCAGCAAGTTTCATGCCGTTGTGTGGATTTGAATTCAAGTGTCCCGGAGCCTGAACTGATAAATTAACCACACAAACAAAAGCTTTCCCCTTGAATAAAACTTTGTCTTATAGTTGCCCATGGACTCAAACTTTCTTCTTTCCACTAGACCAGGGGTGGCCAAACTGTGGCTCTCCAAATGTCCATGGACTACAATTCCCATGAGCTCCTGCCAGCATGCAGGGGTATTGTAGTCCACGGAATTCTTAAGAGCCACAGTATGGCCACCCCTGCACTAGACCATACAGGCTCCTGTCTTATTCATGATTGGTCAAAGCTTTCATGTAAGGATCTTAATCAAACAATGCAACATTAAGTGTTACTATAAGAATACCGTATTGCAGCACAATGGACCCATAAGGGTACTTGTGCCTGAAATCAACAGCGCATGTCCACAGGTTTTTGGTAAGTCGGCTAAGATACACATCTCAATGACATCAGCAACTCTGATTCTGACTCTTTAGGGGCCTGGACAGATTTTCTTTGGCACTAACAGTCCAACCAAAAAATTAATTGCTTGAGCGATGCCTCAAGAACTATATACCAACTGGTAACCTACTGGTAGCTCACAAACCACTTACTGGAGACTCCTAGCCCTAATCTGACTTATCCCAAGTTTCTCATACTAGACAGTATTACTATTACTATTACTATTATTAATATTAGATTTTTAGCCCGCCATTCCTGCAAGGAGCTCATGGCAGGTAACAAAGATCCCCCATAACCCCCTCATAAAATCAGCCCATAAAAACTCCAGCATGCCTGGCGGCTAAAACCCTCCCTCCCCTCTCCCATAAAGACAACATCCCACCTCGGGGATAGTGAGGAGAGGCCCAGTGTCCTGGTCCCATCTGTGGAGGGACACCTGATCTTACCCACCCTGGCCTCAACCAAAGACCTGGCAGAAGAACTCCATTTTAGAGGCCCTGCAGAACTGTGATAGCCCTGTCAGCGCCCTCAAGGCATGAGTACTGCAGGGGACAGCATTGTACCAACATGAAATGTCACAGTGTAAAACCAGGAAATGACATCATCTCATGAGGTGAGGCACTAGACTTCACTCCAAACTCTATGGTTTGCGCTGACATCATGACATGACTTCCAGTTTTGTACCAAAAGTACAGTAATGTCCAGAGTAGTGTAGAAAACAATCTGACATTTGAAGGTTCCTGTATGATCACAACTTTTGAAACAATAGAAGCTCATCAACATACGATCCACGACAGTTTCCCCTCATCAAGCAAATCAAGTTGAAAAGATAGCTCTGATTGTTTTCGGACAGCTTTTGACAGGCTTATACTCTTTGGATTTCCATCATCTCTTCGAATAAGCAAAAGGTTTACAAGGATGGTTCGTATTCCTTTTTCCTATGGTGCGTTCATACCATGGAAGCCACTCAGTGAAATAAATTAATATTTTCAAACTACTATTCTCCCTTTTTCTCCATTCAGCTCTCGAGTCAATTATAATGCTGCACACAAAAATTTGTTCCAGATGGGCCACTTTAAAAGGGGTGGTGGTGGAGAATCTGTATGTCTATTGGGAAGTCAAAGGTGGCTTTTGATAATCTCTTAAGGAAGTTATTATGATTGCAGAGAGACAGATAAGATATCAAGTTAAAGTACAAAACATGCAGATTTCCCATTTATTCCCTTATCAAATTTAGCCAAACAATACAAGATGGAATTTTAAAGGAAATATTCATAGGCAGTACAATCTCTCTCAATCCTGGCTGGCCCCTTGATTAAAATATACAATAAAAATAGAATCCAATAAGGCAAAGATGTATTCAATCTTGTTTGGTCTTCAAGGTGCCATTGGACTCAATTATTGTTGTGCTACTTCAGACCAACACGACTACCCACTTGGATCTACCTTAAAAGGTGGTTGTATAATGGAGGTGGAGGGGAATGTGGTTGCCAGCCACTTTGGGGAGAACCACAGAGCACAGATATGTAAATGCTGCCACATTCCGTATGATGGGGGAGTTTGTGCTAAACTTTTGTCTTGCAAGTTTGGTTGTTGGTGAAGCCCCATGGAAAGCCACACAGGGGAAAGAACTATTTACTTTCTCCAATGGAAGGTGCTGTCAAGCATCTATTGACTTATGGAGACCCCTCATGAGGTTTTCAAAGAAAGAGATGAACGGTGGCAGGTGCCATGTCTGCCTTCGCAGAAGCCCATTACACACAGCCGCTGAAACGGCGATTTCGGGTCACATGGAAAACGTGGAGAGGGAAGAAGCGAAGCAAACCGCTTACGCACGGGATGGGACACAACGGTGGCAAAACCCAGGGCCATTTCGCACGGCTTCAAAGTAGCACAATGGTTGCTATTTGGAAACGCTACTAATTTGCCATAACCCACGACGTCGTAGACAATCTGCAACAATCCTGAAACCAATCAGCAAAAAGCGCTTCGTTGTGGCGCTTTCAGGGGAATCCAGAAAAGTGGATTCACCCTCCGGATAGCGATACACTCCTGCAACCAATCTGCAACAGTAGCGCTAAAGACCTGTGCGTTACCATTGTTGCTGGTTCTTCAAAGTCCCTCCCCCTGGCTCTCTCCTCCAAACTTCCGGCGAAGCGATCGCCATTTTTTTTTCTCCGAGCGAGCGGGGATAAACGCACCGGCGAGCCTCTTTCTGTTTAGAGGCTTCCCTGGCTTCAGTCCTTCACCTTTAGTCACTAAGCACAAACCACTGAAAAGCCCGTTTGCTGAAATAAAGTCCCTTTATTTTTTACAAATAAATTCAGCCGAAAATCGGGCCCGTGAGAGGGGGGGGGATTTTTTTTTTATCACTCGAGGCAGCGTGCAAACGATCATACAATCAAACGACAGCTCACATTAGGCAGCTGGATGGGTCACTCCGTAGCAACGAATCTACCTAGATTCGTTGCTATGGGTCGTTTTTTTTTTTAAAAAACCTTTCTTAAAGGGAAAGGGGCTGTTTGGGAGCATGCTAACGGCTGCCCATTGGCTGCTTGACAGCCAGGGGCGGGACGAGCTTGGCAATAGCGCTTCCTTTCTAGCGATTTCTGCCGAGACCGGAAGCCTGTGGGAAACGCTAAAAAACGCAACTGATTCCACTACAAAGGCAGGTATGCATAACGACGAATTCCACTATTTTAAATGGCGATTTTTCATTCCGCAAACAATTTGCAACAAAGATCCCTGTGCGAAAAGGCCCCCAGAGTAACCGATTATGCACGCGGCGACTCCGGCACCACTTCTGGTTGCGCCCTGGTTGCCCGGAAGCTCCGCTTTCTTCTGAGTTTCGCTAATGCGCCGAATCTGCGGCCGGTTGCAGCCAGTGCCGTGCGTTATTGGTGATTGTAGGCGACGCCATTCCACCCCAAATGTGGACCTTCCCCTCCATGCATAATGGGCCATAGTGACTCTGGATTTCCTTCATAGTCTCCCATCCAAATACTAATCCAGACCTAACCTGCTTAGCTTCTGAGATCTGGTGAGGCTGGGCTAGCCTGGACAATCCAGGTCACATCATTTGCTTTCTCTACTTCATGCATATTTCTACAAACCACTGTCATGTTCCCCTTTAGCCCTCTTTTCTCTAAACCTCGAAAAAGACAACCAAACTCATTTCTTTGTCAGTTAATCACCAAATTCTTGATTTCTAACGATTTCTCATTAACTGACCTCAGAGCGTAGCCACACCATAAATCTATCCAAGGGCATTATGATCTTTCCTCATAATCCCTCATATAGAATTGCCCATTTTTTACTACTGCTAAAATAACTTATCTGCCATTATCTGACAATGGCAAAGAAAAAAATCATTATTTTCATGAGGAGGAAAATGGCGGTTGGAACATGATCTAAGGCACTGCACCTCAGCGTTTAAAAAGCGACAAAGCATATTTATAGGCCTGCCTATCTATTCAAAAATCAGACGTTCTATCGCCTGTATTGTTAAGGTGGCAGCTGTCAAGCGAGCAAACTTGTCTTTTGTCTATGAAATGTCACAGTCTTCATTCCATCTCTAAATATTTTATTCTCTGAGAGAAAAAAAAAGAAAAGCACCTGAATAAACTGTCTTTCCGAAAATGTGCATTTTACTAGAACAGGAGAGGGTGGGGAGATGCTTCGTTTGTCAGGTAAAAGGAACTTGCTTGATAACACTCAAATACACTTCTTATTTGTTATTGTTGTTGTTGTTTTTAAGCTCTAGCACTTTATTTTGACTGAGAAACACCCCTAGCAGTGACCTCTGCATACATTTGGAGGACTGCAAGTCTCAGGAATGCCCTGACGAAGGAATACAAAATCGAAAGTTACAACCAGTTGAATGAAAGATTCCCTGTGTTGTTATCGGAAGCGCTGCCTGCCTACACTGTATATGGGCCATGATATCTGCTATCAATGACTTTTCCAACAGGAAAATAGGTATGTTATCTCTAACTGGGAGTACTGAATGCAACCCCCCCCCCTTTCCAAATTCTGTGCCTTCTTCCAGTGTTGCAATCAAATCTCATTATCACCTTTCTTGAAAGTTGGTCTGTACAGCTGCTGTTAAGAGCCTCTTGTGGCGCAGAGTGGTAAGGCAGCCGTCTGAAAGCTTTGCCCATGAGGCTGGGAGTTCGATCCCAGCAGCCGGCTCAAGGTTGACTCAGCCTTCCATCCTTCCGAGGTCGGTAAAATGAGTACCCAGCTTGCTGGGGGGTAAACGGTCATGACTGGGGAAGGCACTGGCAAACCACCCCGTATTGAGTCTGCCATGAAAACGCTGGAGGGCATCACCCCAAGGGTCAGAAATGACTCGGTGCTTGCACAGGGGATACCTTTACCTTTACCTTTACAGCTGCTGTTAAAAGCCAGCCCAAATGCTCCTCCGTCTTTTGAGGCCATCGGCACAAATTACAATTTAGAAGGATGATTAGTTAGGAAAGGAGTCGGGCAGAGGAGAGAAACTGCTGAAGGGACAGACTGGATCATAATGTATTGGTCTGAAATTTTTCTAGGCTCTCTTGCGGTTTGCAATGACAACTGAAGGATTGCGCTGGACGACTAAAAACATGTTTAAGCATACATCAGCTTGGTGTCGTAGTTAGGACTGCAGACTTCTAATCTAGTAAGGCGGGTTCGATTCTGCATTCCCCCACATGCAGCCAGCTGGGTAACCATGGGCTCGCCACGGCACTGATAAAGCTGTTCCAAATGAGCAGGAATATCAGGGCTCTCTCAGCCTCACCCACCTCACAGGGTGTCTGTTGTGGGGAGAGGAAAGGGAAGGCGATTGTAAGCCACTTTGAGCCTCCCCTGGATAGAGAAAAGCAGCATATAAGAACCAACTCTTCTTCTTCAGTAATATGCTTTAGGATGGTTAGGGCTGATCCTGCATTGAGCAGGGGGTTGGACTAGATGGCCTGTATGGTCCCTTCCAACTCTATGATTCTATGATTCTATGATATCAGGGCTGTCTCAGCCTCACCCACCTCCCAGGATGTCCTGTTGTGGGGAGAGGAAAGGGAAGGTGAATGTAAGTCGCTTTGAGACTCCTTTTGGGAGAGAATAGCAGCATATAAGAACCAACTCTTCTTCATAATCATAATAAAAGATAAAATAAAAGATAAAAATCATAATAAAAATATTCCCCACTCGCTATTTTTTTAAGCAAAGTTCTAAATCAGACATTCTCAATGGAGGCCATATGGGCCTCTGAGCAGCCCTGGCATATTTGAAAGGGGCCCCAGACTGAAAAAAATGTGAGAAGGGGAACCCAACGGGTTTTTTGGGGGGGAGGGGTGGAAACTGAATCAATGAAATACCCATTTTGTCATGCATGAAGCCATTCATTGCTAGAATGCTTGACCTTCATCAAGAGGAAGAAAAGGAAATCATGTAATGCATTTCTTTGTGTGTGCTTGAATTTAATGCATCCCGTTAAAAAAATGAACGTGCACGTTTCTCTTGGTCATGTGTTCTAGAAATTTATATTACAAATCAAGGTATGTTGAGTATAGTTATTACATTCTCAGCTTGATCCTTTTAAAGCTTAAAATCAAGCGTGATTTGTCAAATATATTTCCAACAGGCTTCTGATCTGGCGAACCAGGATTGATTCCCCGCTCCTCCACCTGCAGCCAGCTGGGTGATGTTGGGCTTGTCACAGCCCTGATAGTGGTCTTCTGACTGAGCAGTCCTGTCAGAGCTCTCTCAGCATGTCTGTTGTGGGGAGACGAAGGGAAGGCGATTGTAAGCCAAGTTGGGACTCCTTCGGCCAGTGAAAACTGGGGTATTATGACCAACTCTTCTGCTTCTCCTTAACTAAATACTCCACCGAAACCAACAGTCATAATAACATGGCCTGAAAACCCAACTTGGGAAAAATGAACTTAAGTTTAAACAAGGCCAGAGACAGAAGGGTTAAGCAGACCGTTCCCCCTCAACCACCCACCACTGAGGCCGGATTTAAGGACCGTTCCCCCTCAACCACCTTCCACTGAGGCCTGATTTAAGGACCGTTCCCCCTCAACGACCTTCCACTGAGGCCTGATTAAAGGACCGTTCCCCCTCAACCACCCTCCACTGAGGCCTGATTTAAGGACCGTTCTCCCTCAACCACCCTCCACTGAGACCTGATTTAAGGACCGTTCCCCCTCAACCACCTTCCACTGAGGCCTGATTTAAGGACCGTTCCCCCTCAACCACCCTCCACTGAGGCCTGATTTAAGAACCGTTCCCCCTCAACCACCCTCCACTGAGGCCTGATTTAAGGACCGTTCCCCCTCAACCACCTTACACTGAGGCCTAATTTAACGTCCGTTCCCCCTCAACCACCCTCCGCTGAGGCCTGATTTAAGGACCGTTCCCCCTCAACCACCTTACACTGAGGCCTGATTTAAGGACCGTCCCCCCTAAACCTCCCTCCACTGAGGCCTGATTTAAGGACTGTTCCCCCTCAACCACCCTCCACTGAGGCCTGATTTAAGGACCGTTCCCCCTCAACCACCTTCCACTGAGGCCTGATTTAAGGACCGTTCCCCCTCAACCACCTTCCACTGAGGCCTGATTTAAGGACCGTTCCCCCTCAACACCCTCCACTGAGGCCTGATTTAAGGACCGTTCCCCCTCAACCACCCTCCACTGAGGCCTGATTTAAGGACCGTTCCCCCTCAACCACCCTCCACTGAGGCCTGATTTAAGGACCGTCCCCCCTCAACCACCCTCCACTGAGGCCTGATTTAAGGACCGTTCCCCCTCAACCACCCTCCACTGAAGCCTGATTTAATACCGTTCCCCCTCAACCACACTCCACTGAGGCCTGATTTAAGGACCGTCCCCCCCCAACCACCCTCCACTGAGGCCTGATTTAAGGACCGTCCCCCCCCCAACCACCCTCCACTGAGGCCTGATTTAAGGACCGTTCCCCCTCAACCACCTTCCACTGAGGCCTGATTTAAGGACCGTTCCCCCTCAACCACCTTCCACTGAGGCCTGATTTAAGGACCGTTCCCCCTCAACCACCTTCCACTGTGGCCTGATTTAAGGACCGTTCCCCCTCAATCACCCTCCACTGAGGCCTGATTTAAGGACCCTTCCTCCTCAACCACCCTCCACTGAGGCCTGATTTAAGGACCCTTCCCCCTCAACCACCCTCCACTGAGGCTTGATTTAAGGACCGTTCCCCCTCAACCACCCTCCACTGAGGCCTGATTTAAGGACCGTTCCCCCTCAACCACCTTACACTGAGGCCTGATTTAAGGACCGTCCCCCCTCAACCACCCTCCACTGAGGCCTGATTTAAGGACCGTTCCCCCTCAACCACCCTCCACTGAGGCCTGATTTAAGGACCGTCCCCCCTCAACCACCCTCCACTGAGGCCTGATTTAAGGACCGTCCCCCCTCAACCACCCTCCACTGAGGCCTGATTTAAGGTCCGTTCCCCCTCAACCACCCTCCACTGAGGCCTGATTTAAGGACCGTTCCCCCTCAACCACCCTCCACTGAGGCCTGATTTAAGGACCGTTCCCCCTCAACCACCTTACACTGAGGCCTGATTTAAGGACCGTCCCCCCTCAACCACCCTGCACTGAGGCCTGATTTAAGGACCGTCCCCCCTCAACCACCTTCCACTGAGGCCTGATTTAAGGGCTGACCTGAGGGCTTGTGCAATCACAGCATGGCCTTTAAAGTTTAAACTAGGCAGCCCTCATACAAAGCCACTCTGTATGCTTAGTTTAGCACCCCAGCACAATGTCTTCATGGGCTGGAGATGCCAAGTGTACAAAACCAAGTCCTACGAGCTATTTCCCACGAGTCCTAGCAAGCATTAAAAAAAACCGCTGAGTTTGTGCAAAGACATTGGAGAGGGGATATTTCATCTTGCCAGCCGCACATTTACAACTGGCTGAGGACTCACACTTCCTCAGGATCTCTCTCAGGCTTCCCATTCATTTTAGATCTGACCCCAATAGTCTAATTTCCCTCATGCTATCTGAACATGAGTCATCTACTTGGTTAAGACCCATTGAGGGGAACATTAAATCTATAGGGATATCTTTAGACTCCTTGTATCTGATATCTGAAAAGACTGCATTTAATTCAATTAAATGCAGACTGTTAGACATAGAACTGCAGGAACTTAGCAGTCAAGCTAGGAACGTTTGCTCGCCATTGAGCTTGGGGATCTCACCAAGCTCTCAGCCCCTAGCTGCGTACTTCTACCATCTAATCATCCCACAACAGCGTAGAGCATTCATGTTAACTAGAACTAATGCTCTACCTTCTGCTGTTCTATATGGGAGATTTCAACAGATCCCGTATTCAGCTAGGCTGTGCCCATGTGGACAATGCTGTATAGAATCAATTACACACGTTTTCTTCCATTGTCCATTTTATTCTTCGATCCGAGCCAAATTTCTTAACTCGCTGCTGTGTAAAAGAGAACTGCATTCGGATGAACGAAAGACTCAGTTTCTTTTGACATCCCAGAACCCTGATCTAATTGAACCAGTTGCAAAGTTTTTATATCTTGCCATGAGATATCGTGAATGTATTATGTCTAAAGCATGATCTTTGCCTCTGTTCTCACTAGCAGTGGATCCTTTTGCACTTTCCCTTCTTATATTGTACTTTTATATGCTATTAAAGGCTTGTTGTTGTTGTTGATGTTTTGGATTTTCAAAAACAGGGACAAGACGAAAACCGCAGAGCAGAGAATCATGGGGACTCATCAGCTACAGATGAGTCAGTATTAGGAAAATGGGGAAATCTATCCGATCCATCTACCCTTTCGATATTGTTTCCCCTCCAGCTGCCTTTATTTGAGTGCCTCTGTCATCTGCCTTATTTGTTTGAGAGCAGAATGGGAACCCAAGAACGCCGACAAGCAAAATCGATGGCCTTGTGGATTCTTTTATTCGTGGTCTCTTAGTTACGGCACAAGGCAAAATTTGGGAGAAGAAGTGTTCGATCTGTCGTGTGGACTGCTCCAAGTGCCGGAGTGTCAAACGGGGACTGAGCTGAAAATTCCATTGTGAAAGGGGACAAAAAAGGGAAGTTATATAAAAAGCCCAATGTATTAAAAAAAAAATCTCTCTCCCTCCATCAACAAAATCAATCTCTTTTCTTTGGCAAGATCTCCCTGAGAAGCCTCTCTCAGAATGGTCTTCTCTGAAACAGGAGGATAGTTTGTCTAGGCATTCCTGAGGGAGCCTGAATAATCACAGGTTTTGTGGAGGGGTGTAACAATAAAAACTATACATTTTTTTATCCTGACCTTCTAACAAGGAGTTCAGGGTGATGGATAAATTGGTGGTGAACCTAAAACAAACATTTTGGCCTACTTGTTATAAGCTGAATGTCCAAAGCCCTACCTGCATACGGGGAAGAAATGTCCATTCCAAATAAGGGACAGACCCAAAAATGCCCCAAAGCTACAGTACGGAATACAAAATATAAACATTCCTCCCAGTTTTGTGTGTGCCAAGTACTGTGAAGTTGCTTCCGACCTTCTGGCAACCTTGTGAACCTTGCTTGGTCTTGCAATGCAAACAGAGGGCTGTGCCTTTTTAAAAATAGAATTAGAGAATCCTTGATTTGGAAGGGGCCATTCAAGCCATCTGGTCCAACCCCCTGCTCAATGCAGGATCGGCCTAAAGCAGCCAGGGTATCTGTCCAGCCATGGCTTAAAGATCACCAGCAAAGGGGAGCTCACCCATTCCTTAGGCAGCTGATTCCACTGCTGAGCTACTCTGACAGTATTTTTCCCCTGATATCTAGCTGGTACCATTCTACATGTAGTTTTAAGCTCTTACTGAGGGTCCTGTTCTGCCAACAGGAAGGGGCTTTTTGCACGGCTTCAAAATAGCACAATGGTTGCTAATTGAAAACGCTACTGATTTGGAATAACGCACGACGTCGTAGACAATCTGCAACACTCCTGAAACCGATCAGCAAAAAGCGCTTCGTTGTAGCGCTTTCAGGGGAATCCCAAAAAGTGGATTCACCCTCCGGAAAGCGCTACACTCTTGCAAACAATCTGCAACACTAGCGATAAAGACCTGTGCGTTAACATTGTTGCGGTTTCTTCAAAGTCCCTCCTCCTGAGCCTGTCCTCCAAACTTCCGGCGAAGCGATCGCCATTTTTTTTTCTCCGAGCGAGCGGGGATAAACGCACCAGCGATCCTCTTTCTGTTTAGAGGCTTCCCTGGCTTCAGTCCTTCACCTTTAGTCACTAAGCACAAACCACATAAAAGCCCGTTTGCTGAAATAAAGTCCCTTTATTTTTTACACATAAATTCAGCCGAAAATCGGGCCCATGAGCGGGGGGGGGGATTTTTTTTTTATCACTCGAGGCAGCGTGGCAACGATCATACGATCAAACGACAGCTCACATTAGGCAGCTGGATGGGTCTCTCCATTGTAACGAATCTACACAGATTCGTTGCAATGGGTCTGTTTTTTTTTTTTTAAACCTTTCTTAAAGGGAAAGGGGCTGTTTGGGAGCATGCTAACGGCTGCCCATTGGCTGCTTGACGGCCAGGGGCGGGACAAGCTTGGAAATAGCGCTTCCTTTCTAGCGATTTCTGCCGAGACCGGAAGCCTGTGGGAAACGCTAAAAAACGCAACTGATTCCACTACAAAGGCAGGTATGCATAACGACGAATTCCACTATTTTAAATGGTGATTTTTCATTCCGCAAACAATTTGCAACAAAGATCCCCGTGCGTAAAGGCCCGAACTTTTTCCCTGCTCTCCTCCAAGTGACAACATTTCATATCCTTAAAGACAGCAATCCTGTCCCCTCTCAACTTCCTCTTCTCCAGGCTGAACATTCCCAAGTCCCTCAACCTATCTTCATAGGACTTGGTCCCTTGGCCCCAGATCATCCTTGTCGCTCTCCTCTGTACCCTTTCAATTGTATCTACGTCCTTCTTGAAGTGAGGCCTCCAGAACCGCACACAGGACTCCAGGTGGGATCTGACCAATGCAGCATACAGTGAGTCTATGACATCTTGTGATTTCGTAGTGATGCCTCTGTTGATCCAGCCCACAACTGCAATCAGTCCATCTCGTCCTGGGCCTTTCTTTTCTCCTGCCATCTTCAACTTGCTTGACTCCCCAGTGACTCTCATCTTTTCATAATGTGACTAAAGTACAAGAGCCTCAGTTTAGTCATTGCAGCATGTGTGAAGTGTGCCTTGGAGCATGTGAAAAGTTATGTCCCCTTACTAAGGATTTACAGCTAATCGCTACTAGTTTGGTATTAAAGAATGGGCTTCCAGTCTAGAAGGCATAACTTCCAGGTCTTTTAAAGACAACAAAAAGACGACTTACAAGTGAACACCTTCTCAGCTGCCCTTCAGTTCACCCAGGTCACTGCAGAAGTTAAAGTGCAAGTATTCGGAAGGCAGTGACCATTCTCCAGTATGAGTGGACACTGAGGTTCTGATCTAGTCTTGCTAGAACTCCCACCATAGCAGACGTCCTCCTTCTCACAAGCTCCATTGCTTGTGTAAAACAACAAAGCAAACGTGATATCAACAGCGTCCACCAGATGCAATCTGGAAACCACAAAGGGTAGCTCTAGTAAAACCATAGAGCTTCTGGTGATTCCTAGAGCTACCCTTCATAGCTTCCAATGGCCCATTCCGCACATGCGCTTCTTGCAGCTGGATTTTCCTGTGCCAAACAGGGAAATTGACTGAAAGTGCATTATGCAGCATGTGCAGATAAACAGCTACAAGCTCTTAGCTGAAAAGTGGTCCCAAAATGAAACAAATCCATGTCGGAGGAAAGAGAGCAGTGAGTTTAGTTCTGAAAGGGTCACAAGTTGGAGAGTGGAGGGGGGAACATCAGCCCATTCTGCAGGTTGGATAATGCACTTTTAGTGCACTTTAGAAGTAGATTTCCCTCTTTCACACAGGACAATCCAGCTGCTTTGAAAGTGCATTATCCAACATGTGCAGAATGGGCTGATGATAAAGAACTGGGGATCTGGTGCATCATGTGCGGAGACAGAAGGGGAGCCTGTCGGGGAATATAATGGCTCCTCCACAGGCAGGCCATCCACAGTTCTTTTCAACTGCCCCCCTCCCAATGACATTTTGCATATCTTCAATCTAAACATAAGCATTTCTGTGCAGAAGCAACTACCAAATATGCATACGCTGGCCATCTTAAATTCTGGTATTAATCTGAAAGGACTGATTTTTGATGGCGAAGGTGAATTTTCTGGACGGACATAAGACAAACAACTAAGCAAGCTGAAAATTATTAATTAGCGAGCCTTTTAGCAAATGGATCACTGATCACAGGGCCTGTTGGAGCTGGCCAGGATCAGCAGTCCAGATCCTCCTCCTCCATCTGTGTCTCTTTCTCAGTGGCTGCATCTGCCTTGGATTCGAACAACGTACCCACCACCCAAGCTGTTTTCTTCCTATCTTGCCTCTGAAAGCACCACAGCTGAGGTGGGTCACATCGGGTTCTCGGTTACTTCCTGCATCTTTCAGCATGAGATGGAAATCGGATGAAGAGTAAGCCCTCGAATATCTCCCAGTTTGTCAAACATACATCTTTTGACTTCTTGCAGGACTGCAAGCAGAATGTTCTTATCTGTATAGGGCTACCGATCTCCAGGAGGAGGAACAAGGGGGGTGGGGAGGCCAGATGCCGCAGGTTGGAGCAATGAGGAAACCATAGGGCAGGGGTAGTCAACCAGTGGGAATTGTAGTCCATGAACATCTGGAGGCCCACAGGTTGACTAGCCCTGCTGTAGGGGGCAACAAGAAACAAGGTTATGCTTGAAAAATATATAATGTAGCCTTTAAAAAGGAAAATAGTTCCCTTCCACAAAAAAATGTCCATGAATAAAACAGTTTCATAGGAGATGAAAAATCCCAACAGAAACGACCTCCTGTAAAAGTCAAAGTCAACCTTAAGCCTTCTACATCAGGAGTAGTCATTTGCTGGCAGGGGCTCATGGGAATTGTAGTCCATGAACATCTAGAGGCCCACAGGTCGACTACCCCTGTTCTACAGGACATATATAAGCACTCTTAGGAATAGAGTTTGTAATATCATGTTTATTCTTCTTTGTAGATTTAAGTCCTGAAGAAGGCTCAGTCAAGGTGGAAATGGACTTTTACTGGCGGTTATCCGACTGACTTTCCATTTCTGTTGTTATTGCTCTGTGAGCCAAATCGCAATGACTGACACTTTGTTGCTTAGCTTCAAGCCCATCACTTTCACAGAGAGAGGAGAATTTTCACTCCTTGGATTACAAATGGCTGGGGCCTAACCTGGAGGGGGGAAAGCTTATATTTATGGAACTGTTGATCATATGATATGCTAATTACACTACAAACACACAGAGACGGTGGCGCTACCATGCACACAGCAATTTAAAATTTAATTTTGCATTTGACATGGCCTTCCCACTGGAGTATCTGAAAAAGAGGAACTTGTTTTCTTTTTGTGTTCCCCCCCCCCGTCAAACCTTTTGGAGTTATTGCCTGGGGCTAGATTAACTAATTTTCCTAAATGCAGTCAAAACCTAGGAGGCAAAAGGGAAAACACTGGGGATAATGCGTCAGTAATACAATTTTATAATCCATGGTGATAAAGGATAAAAATTCATGCTCTGATAATATTGCTATGATGGACTGCTCCAAGAGATCTGATTGGTTAGCATCAGGTGAGCAAATAAAGTCTTGAGGAGCTGCATGCCGAGGAGAAAGTCAGTCAGTTTTCTGCCTCAACTTGAGTTGAGTGCTGACAGTCCAGTTCAGCCCTACCTGAGAAGAGTCATGTACTCAAAGTTTCAGAAATCAGTCCTGACTAAGAGTAGTTTAACACAGACAGAGGGCCTGGTGAAAGATGGCAAGGAAGAGTAGGTAGTTAGACAATGACTCCCATTTGGTCCAAGGAAAGGGGGAAAGATCTTCTTGTAAGAGAACTTCCATACCCCATTGAACACAGAATTAGCTCTGAAGAGTGCAGAGTGTGGTTAGAAACTGCCTTTGGAGACATTAAGAGTCAGGTCAAAGCTCAAGATGAGGACTGGGGTTTGGTTACTGAAAGGAGTGTACCAACCTTCTGGAAATCAAAAGAGGAAGAAAATATTCAAAATGTACCATCAATACTTCAGCAAATTGAGTAAAAGACCCCCTGAATTAATGAATACTTCCCAACACTTGCAGAGTATAGGTTGTAAACAGGAAAGCAACTGTGTGTGAGCTCTGCAGGAGACACAACCTAGCCCAAAGTCATAATGAGGCTATAAATAGGTTAGGAAAGGATCCCGCCCTGCCAAGGGTTCTCTGTCCAGTTCACAGTCCCACTGAAGTTTATGTTCAGGATGAGAGGTTGTAGTCACTCATTCCATAATGGCCTGTCCAACTAAGAGCAAGAAGACAGCACCCAAAGCAATTTGTTTCCTTCTGCTGTTACTTAGATAATGAGCTTCTGCATGGAATGGTTAGCTGCCAGTACAGCGAGGACTGCTGTGAATTGAGCGAATAATTGCATCCTTAGAAAGAAGTTAAGTCAAGCATACTCTTCTGCTTGAGAAAGGTCATAAAATCAGCTTTATTGGGACAAGGAAGAATTCAGAGCTATTGTGCATTCCTAGTGCTCCTGCGTGTTTCGATAAAGTGGGAGACCTCCCATTAGCAGCCCCTGAGTCCTGGAAAGGCAGTAAGACATTTTCAAGTTTGTGTAGTGGCAATAGGGTTGCCAGGCCCCATTTGGCCGCCAGTTGAAGATGGGGAGTAGGGTTGTCAGATCCAAACTGGGAAGAACAGGGATCTCATAGGCCGTTTACGCACTGGGAACTTCACTGCCCCAGCTCCCGTGCAGGAGCACAAATCGAGGGTGGATGAGGCGCACCGGACCAAATGCTCCCCCATGTGGGTGCAGGAAGAGGTAGGACAACCTGCCACAACTAAAACTCCAGCCTGCAGCCCGGCATGGAACCCCCAGTGCATAAACGGTCATAGGGATATACCGCCCAAAGCATCCATTTTCTCCTCGGGAACTGATCTCTGTAGTTTGGACTTACCCTGAAAAAGAGGAAGAACCATCCACAGTGCAATGATGTTCTACGTCACTGTTCACATGACCCAGAAGTGACATTATTACATCCAAATGGATTTTCTGGTATTTGGGCAAAACCTCTATGATAGAAACCAAATTTACCATAGAGTTTTTGCCTAAATACTAGAGTGTCACTTTGACATCCCATACATGATGATATTACTTCTGAGTCATGTAAGAAGTGATGTAGTAACATCGCTGTATGTTGGTTGGGCCTCCTTGCTGCTCCCGGTAAGTCATCTTCATTCCCAACTGGTTGCCAGGAAAGACCTGGAAACCAGATTTCATAGAATCACAGAGTTGGAAGGGTTCATCTACTCAACCCCCCCCCCCTGCAGAATGCAGGAAATGGCCACAAGAGCCAAGTACCCTAAGTCACTTACAATCTGCCTAAATTCACATAATTAGCATTTCTTGTCACATGGCTATCTAGCCTTAAAAACTTCCAAAGAAGGAGAACCTACTACCTTCTGAGGAAGCGTATTCCACTGAGGAACAGCTCTAACTGTCAGGAACTTCTTCCAGATGTTTAGCCAAAAATTCTTTTGAATTAATTTCATCCTGTTGGTTCTGGTCTGACCCTCTGGGGCAACAGCAAACAACTCTGCTCTATCCTCTGTATGATAGCCCTTCAAGTACTTGAAAATGAGTATCATATAATTTCTTAGTCATCTTCTCTCCAGATTAAACAGACCAAGCTCCCTCAACCTTTCCTCATAGGTCTTGGTTTCCAAACCCCTCAACATTTTTGTTGCTCTCCTCTGGACACACTCCAGTTTGTCTACATCCTTCTTCAGTTGTGGAGCCCAAAACTGACCACAGTACTCCAAGTGAGGCTGAACCAGAGCAGAGTACAGTGGTGCCATCACCTCACATGATCTGGACACTATACTCCTTTTTGATACTCCCCAAAATCCCATTTGCCTTTTTGGCCACTGAGTCATTTGGACCTATTATGCATGGCCACTGAAACGGCGGTATGGAGAACGAGTTGGAGGAAGAAGCGAAGCAAACCGCTTACGCATGGGACAGAACGCAACAGCGGCAAAACCCAGAGTATCCGATTACGCACACAGCTACTCCGGAACCACTTCTGGTTGCGTCCTGGTCCCGGGAAGCTCCACTTTCTTCCACATCTCCCTAATGCGGCTTTTTCGGTGGCATATGTTGACTCTGCGCCTTGTTGCCGTCTGCAACATGCGTAATTGGTGATTTTAGCTGCTGCCATTCCACCCCGAATGCAGACCTTCCACTCTGTGCATAATGGGCCTTGGAGGTCATTCATTCATAAGGTCACCAGAAGTGGTTTGAAAACAACACACATATGGTTTTGTCTATGAGCAACTTTCACGGCAGCCCAAAACTGAGCCATTCACCTCTAAGTCTATTGACAATCCATGATATGATATATTGTTTACATATGAGTCTACATATACCTCCACCACACAAACACAGACACCTCCACAGTCTTTATATGTTCTCTCCTGTTTCCATAGAGTTGCCCTAGGAAACTGTATCAAAATCTTCATTAATCAATTGTGTAATCAAGCCATTGCTTAATCACTGACGTGATGATTAAAGGATGCACAATCCCTTTATGGTGCAACTAAGTGGTGGCATAATTGGATTTTAAGGGAAACACGGCATTTCTCCCGAAATGCAGGCCACAATCAGTGGCTAATCAGGAAAGGCTAACATGGCTGGTCTAAAAATTCAAGAAAAATCATAATGACTAATTTCTGTAGACAAAGACAGATAGTACAAGACAGGATTTCTGTTATTCCAGTCCTTCATACTGCTGAGATCTACCACTTTAATACATTCTGCTCTTCCATAATTTTGTTTTAACTAGGAGACTTTCTACAGTTGATCACAGATATGAACCTGGCACAGCTTATTGTGACCTTCAGTTTCTTTTTCATCGAACCCAACCCCATGGCACCCATACACACCGATAAAACAATTCACCCACATGCAAAAGAAATCCTAGAAGACTATAGATATAATTGCATCGAGATTTGGGGGATTGGAATCCCCCCCAAATTACTGTTCGTTGGACTACGGCGTTTTTCTGGAGAAAATGAAAGTTTCAGAGGAAATACTGTATGGCAGCCTTTCTCAACTTTTTTTACCGTTGAGAAGCCCCTGAAACATTCTTCAGGCTTTGAGAAACCCCAGAAGTTTCATGATCATGCAGAATATGGTTGGGAAGCATAGCTGTGTACATGCCCACGCGGGGCCCTTCCCCTTCCTCCCCCTCAGGCCCATTTGGGAGGGGCAGGTCGGTTTGACCATGTATGGTTGTATCACGCAATAAATGTTAAAACAAATTTAAATCTATATATATAAACAATTAATTAACTCCCACCCATTCAGGAAACCTGTCTAGGGCCGTCCAGAAACCCCAGGGTTTTATTAAACCCTGGTTGAGAAAGCCTGTTCTATGGTATAGCATAAGGATTTATACAGGAAAAAAAATCCAGTATTTCTCAGATTCGAACAGATAACCTCAGGCGCCACTAAAGTCAATGGGAATTTTTGCCTTTTTGTCTATTCCGTGGTCTGGGGGCGGTGGTGAGAGTTTGAGGTAGAAGCACCAAATTTGCAGCATAGCTGCTGGAGCCTCTCCTCAAAAAACCCTCAAGTTTCAAAAGATTGGACCAAGGGGTCCAGCTCTATGGGCACCCAAGGAGGGTGCCCCCATCCCACCTTCATTGTTGGCTATGGTGGGAAAAAAGGACAAGCCCGCAGAACCCCATTTTGGCTTCTCGGAACCGAATCTCCCATCCCTAAATAGCATAGATTCAAGGCCAACTCTTTCCCCAGTTTTCCCCACCTATAAACATCTCCCCTAAATCCCCAGAAACTTCCCAGCCCCATGCTGACACCTATAGAAAGCTGCCAAATAAACCAAAGCACAAATGCAAAAGGGACAAAACAATCCTAGGCAATGAAGGAATTCAGAACTGGGGCAACCAACAGATGGACAAAATATGGAAATAAAATATGTCAACATGGTGAATGTCAAAGCAAGACTAGGTCGTAAAGGTTCTGAAACATGGAGATGAAATCTGGATGAAGATGAATTTCAAAAGCCCCTCGGTATTTTGAGGTCAACCTTTTCTCAACCGGGCATTGTGAGTGCCAATGATAAATGTCTCTAGCGTCCATCAGGTCACAAAAATGCATGTGGCATCCTACCGTCCAGGTGGCACAGACAGCAGGAGTTCATGGCATGTCTGGGTAGGATCCTGTGCCTAGAGACGCCACAGCTTGGGCCCTCCTTGAATCTCTCATTGAAAATAGATGCTCTCTCTTACCTTATGCCTTGGACTTGACCCAGGGAGTACCATTTATTTATTTCAAACCTTTCTGCACTGCCTTTCCGCTCAGTGTAGGGTCCCCAAGGCAACAAATATCAGCCATACAAATATAAATGTTAAAATTAATATTTAGAACATTTCAGACATAAAGCACTCCAATTAAGTCAAACATAGAAACACTGAACTACAAAAAATAGGTGAAGAAGAAGAAGAAGAAGAAGAAGAAGAAGAAGAAGAAGAAGAAGAAGAAGAAGAGCTTGTTCATTAACACACACTTTCAGGAGTGTGTGTTTATTAAATGGAGGTTTGGACTGGATAGCCCTTCGTGGTCTCTTCTAGCTCTGTGTGATTCTGTTTCTGAGGAAAGCCCATTAAGATTTCAATCATGATGTGCTTTGGGCATGATTTCTGAACAGATTCTAAAGTGTATCATTAATCCTGCATCTGCAATCATCATTTACAGAGAAGCATGATTTTGAGACTCGACAGGTGGCCCATTGACCTTTCAGCCAGAGGTTGGAATAGCCCAGGGTAACTTTTCCAGCGGAAGAAGATTAACTTGCAAGGAATTTAATTCTCATTCAATGAATCTACTAGAGCAGTGGCAACGGTTACGTCAAAAGTTCATGGATGATCATTAAAGCAAATTTAGTGCCACTTGTGAAAATACCCTAGCTGTATCTATGCACAGTGTGACCAATGTTTATGTAATAAATATTTCTGAGATAACATCCAAACAGCTGCAGACGTGGGGCCTGGTGGGACTCTTAAGGATGTAATGGAGGTAATTAAGAAAAAGTGTTGGAATTAGACGTAAGAACTGAAGAAGAAGAGCTCTTTGTTGTACACTGTATTTTACTATCTGAAGGAGTCTCAAAGCGGCTTACAATCACCTACCCTTCCTCTGTCCTCAGCAGACAGCCTGTGAGGTAGGTGAGGCTGAGAGAGCTCTGAGAAATCTGTGAGTCACCCAGCTGGCCACATGTGGAGGAGATGGGACTGAATCCCAGTTCTCCAGATTGGAGACCACCTCTTTTAACCACTACACCAAGCTGGCTCTCAAGAATATAAGAAAACTCATGTTGGGTCAAGCTAATGGCCCATCCAGTCCAACACCCTGTGTGACACAGCAGCCAAAACCCAGGTGCCATCAGAAGGTATACCTGCAGGTGCAGAACTCCATAAGCCCATCTACTGCTGTCCCTCAAACACCAAGAATACAGAGCATCACTGCCCTAGACAGAGCGTTCCATCTGTACCTTGTGGCTGATGGACACTGATGGACCTCCACTCTATATGTTTCTCTTATCCCCTCTTGAAACTGTCTATGTTGTAGCCACTGCCACATGTTAATTCACGTTTGGATCTCATCGATATATATTTGTAGTTAGGATGATGACGATGTTAGACATTCCGTCATGTCTGATTCTTGCCGATCCTATGGCTTGACTGTCTCCACATCTTCCAATCTTGCAGTGCTTCTTTTAGTTGTATAATGCCCTGGCCAGTGTCCATTTTCATCTTGTCTAACCACAGTGTTCTTTATCAGCCTGGTTTTCTTTTACCATTGACCAGTCGTAGCATAGTTGATTTCTCCACTGAGTTGGACTACATGATATGGCCAAAGTAAGTGAGCCAGACTTTCATGATTGTGCCTACCAGAGATATACTGGGCTTTATGCGCTCAAGTCTTTCCTTGTTTGTGACTTTTGCTGTCCATGGAATCTGCAGAAGCCTTCTCCGGCACCAGAGTTCACCCTCCCCAAAAACATATATAAACAGTGGCTGCACAAAGCCATCTTGTGCTTTCCTATTCGGGATCTATTGGAAGCTCCCTTCACGCTGGTTCGTGTTCAGCTCTCTGCCTCTCTTCTCTTTGAGACCAGTAATTATATTGAAACCTCTTCTCCCACTCCATTTTCCCCCTATACCAGGGCTAGTCAATCTGTGGTCCTCCAGATATTCATGGACTACAATTCCCATGAGCCCCTGCCAGTGTTTGCTGGCAGGGGCTCGTGGGAATTGTAGTCCATGAACATCTGGAGGACCACAGGTTGACTACCCCTGCCCTATACGACTGGTTGCTAGTGTGCTAGATGTATTTTGGCCTATTTTATTATTTTCCTTCCAATAAAGATGGTTATTATGATTTTTACTATATACCTGTCTTCTGCCTTAGGTTCTTAAGGGTGTAATCACCTCGCAAACATTGGCAAACAATCCGTTTCGCTGCATTATCACCTTTCACTAAGCTCATTCCCCACTGCTGAATATGCATATGTCACAGGACACATTTATAAATGCATGTCTGGTAACAGGCCTGAATGGCCCCTTCCGACTCTATGATGCTATGAAGAATTCTTCCACTTTGGGCTAACTTCTGAGAAACTGCCACAAACCTGTCAAAGTAACACTAGAGTCAAGTGGGTAGCCATGTTGATCTGAAGTAGCACAACAAAATCAGAGTCCAGTAGCCCCTTTCAGACCAACAAAGATTTATTCAAGGTATTCCCACTGTCTTGATGGTCAGTTCATAATCTGACGAAAAGAGTGCTTGCACTCGAAAGCTCACGCCTTGAATAAATCTTTGTTGGTCTTAAAGGTGCTACCAGACTCTGATTTTAAAGGAACACTAGAAATGGTGTTCCTGTTCTTGCAAAAAGCACTGCTCCCCCCCAAAAAAAGAGACACTTGCAAGATCTCTCAAAAGAATCCCCTCCTTTTTCATGCTAATGCCTCTCAAGAAGTAATAATGAGTTTGAACTCTCTTTGGGTAAACGGAGCGTAAACCACTTGACTAATGTAAGCAGTTCACCGTGGATTGGATGTGTGAGTGTCAGTGGTTTCCAAATAACCGTCAGAAGGCACGAAGGGAGGGGGGTCTGGTCATGGAACATTAATCCAGGGCCCAGGCCAAGGCTGCTTCTCTTATTTATCTGTCATTGGGGAAAGTGAGATTGGTGTCTAGCTTGCAGACTGCAGTTCCACAATGGCAATCCTGCAATTCAATGACCAAGCGTTTATCCTTCCCAGGGCCCTGGTTAATTAAAAAAATGTAGTGAAACAAACACCATAGAAACCTGGGAGAGGGGCCGAGGATAGGGACGAGTCTTCTCCCTGCCCTGCATGGCTGTTTCTTTTATACAGATGATGCCAATGATTTCCAGTACAACCATCCAAAGGTTTTCTGCAACATTTCATTCATTCATTCATTCATTCATTCATTCATTCATTCATTCATTCATTCACTCACTCACTCACTCACTCACTCACTCACTCACTCACTCAGCTTAATGACTCATCCATCCATCCATCCATCCATCCATCCATCCATCCATCCATCCATCCATCCATTCATTCATTCATTCATTCTGTAAATGGAAGAGAAAATCACCAAGTGATACAATGATTTCATTGGTGTTCTAAGTGGACAGGTATTTGGGGCAGGGAGGCCAGATTTCTAGGCCTGTCTCCGGCCTCAATCATAGGCCCAGAAGAACAGTTCTGTGTTGCAGGCCCTGCAGGACTGTCCTAGGTCTCCCAGCGGCCTGATCTCACGCCTTCCACCAGGCCAGGTTGAGGCCAATCTTAATATCTTTGGAACCAGGGACCCTGAGCAGGTATTGCTCACTAGATCTTTGTTTCCTTGGGGAAGTGGATTGACTTGAAACAGCCCTTCTTCCTTCTGAGAAAGGATGGAATTAGGCTGGCCCCTAATTTTGTGTTCCTTTGCTGGGTTCCTGCCACTGATTCGGTCACATGACCACACCAAGCTGCTTGACCTGGAATCCAACCACTGGTCCATCAAGCCCGATATCGTCCCCTCTGACAGACGGTGGCTCTCTAGGGTCTCAAGCAGAAGTCTTTTATGTTGCCTATGACCAGGTTCTTTAATGGGATATATGGGGATTGAATGTGGGATATATGGGGATTGAATGTGGGATATTCTGAGCTATCGCCCTCCCCTCTATCTTCTCTGATCCCAGAGGTATAGGGAAAGGGCAGGGGGCCCAGGGTCCTGCCCTGTCTGAACTCTTGTTGCAACTTCAGGTTAGTGACAGGATGCTGGTCTCCTCAGGAGGTTCCTGGCTAGTTGAAAAAGAGCTGGTTTCATACCCAGAGGAGTCTCAGCACAGTTTACAGCCATCTTCTCTTCCTCTCCCCACAACAGACACTCTGTGAGGTAGGTGGGGCTGAGAGAGCTCTGGGAGAACTGCTCTAACAGGACTGTGAGTAGGCCAAAGCCACCCAGCCAGCTGCATGGGGAAGACAGGGCAATCAAACTTGGCTCTCCAGTTTACAGGGCACGGCTCTTAATTACTACACCATGCTGGCTCTTGAATCCCTAGAGATGGGGTCTGGGTTCGATTTTGGACCACAGACCTGCCTGCTAAGGATTTCTTTTATTATGTATTTTATTTTTGCATTTGTGCGCCACCCTTCCCAGGATGGCTGAGGGCAGGTTGCAGTGATCGTAAGTCATAAGGATAAAATCAGCATGTACAATCCTCAAATATGTATGTTAAATTTTTGTTAAAAAATTATGTTATAGCCATTTCAGAAGGGCTGTCCCTCTCTAGCAAGAGAGGGTCACATAAAATAGCGCCTTCTTAACAATAAGTAGGTGGGTATTAGGCGATGCTAGGGAGGCCAGGTTGGCTTGAAACTCAACATCAAGAAAATAAAGATCATGGCATCCGGCCCTCTCAATTCCTGGCAAATAGATGGGGAAGAAATGGAGATAGTGACAGATTTTATTTTCCTGGGCTCCAAGATCACTGCAGATGGGGACTGCAGCAAAGAAATTAAAAGATGCTTGCTCCTGGGGAGGAAAGCTATGGCAAATCTAGACAGCATCCTAAAAAGCAGAGACATCACCCTGCCAACAAAAGTGCATCTAGTCAAGGCTATTGTCTTCCCAGTTGCAATGTATGGCTGCGAAAGTTGGACCATAAGGAAGGCCGAGCGTCAATGAATTGAGGCTTTTGAACTCTGGTGCTGGAGAAGACTCTTGCGAGTCCCTTGGACTGCAAGGTGAACAAACCGGTCAGTCCTAGAGGAGATCAGCCCTGACTGCTCTTTAGAAGGCCAGATCCTGAAGATGAAACTCAAATACTTTGGCCGCCTCATGAGAAGGAAGGACTCCCTGGAGAAGAGCCTAAGCGACTGAGGGCAAAAGAAGAAGGGGACGACAGAGAATGAGGTGGCTGGATGGAGTCACTGAAGCAGTTGGTGTGAGCTTAAATGGACTCTGGGGAATGGTAGAGGACAGGAAGGCCTGGAGGATCATTGTCCTTGGGGTCGCGATGGGTCAGACACGACTTTGCACCTAACAACAACAGGGAGGCCAGACTCTTTGATTACATTTCCAGACCTCAACCACAGGCCTTGAGGAACAACTTCATTTTACAGGCTCTGCGGAACGGTTTGAGGTCCCACAGGACCCTGCGCTCATTGGGTAGAACTTCCCCAGGCTGGACCAGGGCTGAAGTTGGTATCAGCAGAGCCAGGATGAGTTATGAGACTGAACTCTTCTGAGACTTGTTAGGATCCATCAGTGCGAAGAAGCAACGCACCCACGCCTGCACGTTTGCATGGCTTAACATTTATCCAACTTTTCTACCATCAAATGCAATAAAAAGCAGGATTGGAATAAAGAAGAAGAAGAAGAAGAAGAAGAAGAAGAAGAAGAAGAAGAACAACAACAACAACAACAACAACAACAACAACAACAACAACAAGAGTTGGTTCTTATATGCCGCTTTTCCCTACCCGAAGGAGGCTCAAAGCGGCTTACAGTCGCCTTCCCTTTCCTCTCCCGACAACAGACACCCTGTGGGGTGGGTGAGGCTGAGAGAGCTCTGATATCACTGCCCGGTCAGAACAGTTTTATCAGTGCCGTGGCGAGGCCAAGGTCACCCAGCTGGCTGCATGTGGGGGAGCGCAGAATCGAACCTGGCATGCCAAGATTAGAAGTCCGCACTCCTAACCACTACACCAAAAAGATAGAAACATTCCTTTCTGCCTCCTTGGGGAATGCATGCAACTGTTGCCCCAATCTGTAACATCCCTTCTATTTCAATATCGCTCATTTTGAAGTCAGGCAACTGTCAAACCTCTTTTTCGGGGAGAGCGGGAGGGAGAAAACAGCACTAGAGGCTGGAACGTGAGCAAGAAGCCTCGGAATACAATCTGCATACATCAGCGGGAGAAAACCCTTCTCATTAGCTTCCTGGGTCCCACCAAGGAGGGGGCGGGGGAATCAGATGCTCGTCCTCATTCCCATTACGAAACCGCTTGAACAAATATTAATAAATAATTCAGAGCCTTTAGCCTTGAAAGGAAAGGAAGCCAAGGAGGAAGAGAGACAAACACAGAAGAGAGGAAATTAGTCATTGATTTCAAAATCCAAGGTGATTGGCTTAGCTTGTTCAGACAAATCACTGTCACGGGGATTGGGTCCCCCCCCCCCCCAAAAAAGAAAGGAATAATCTTTTTGCGGGCTTTCACCCATGCTAAATAATCCAGTTTCATTCTGCTCCAGGGGCTGTTTGCGAGTGGATTTGGCCATTTCACACATCAAAATCCATAGAATCGTAGAGTTGGACGGGGCCAGACAAGCCATCTAGTCCAATCCCCTGCCCAATGGAGGATTAGTGTAAAGCATCCCTGTTAAGGATCTGTCCAGCCGCTGCTCAATGAATCACAGAATCATAGAATCATACAGTTGGAAGGGGCCACACAGACCAACTAGTCCAACCCCCTGCTCAATGCAGGATCAGCCCTAAGCATCCTAAAGCATCCAAGAAAAGTGCGTATCCAACCTTTGCTTGAAGACTGCCAGTGAGGGGCAGCAAAGTTGCAGAGTGCAAAGTGCATTGAAAATGAATTGAAAGTGTGCTACTTAGTGTTTGTGAAAGCCATCTTTCAGTCTTTTGGTTTCCTTGTTCATCCCATATCAGAGCTGGGCTGTATGCAGCTGAGCCCATATCTAGAATAAGTATTTTGAGACTGAGAGGTGGTTAGAGCAGACTTTATCAACCTTTATTCCCTTGAGAAACCTCTGAAGTGGCACGATCCCTTCCAACCCTATGGATTCTATGATCATAGAATCATAGAATCATAGAGTTGGAAGGGGCCATACAGGCCATCTAGTCCAACCCCTGCTCAACGCAGGATCAGCCCTAAGCATCCTAAAGCATCCAAGAAAAGTGTGCATCCAACCTTAATGATCATGCAGAATATGGTTGGGAAGCACAGCTGTGTACACGTCCACCCGGGGCCCCTCCCCTCCAGACCCATCACTGGCCACAAATGGTCATTTAACCCAATAAATGTTTAACAAATTTAAAAATATATACAAAACATTAATTAACTCCCACCTATTTGGAAAACCCTTCCAGGGCAGTCAAGAAACCTCTCCCCACAACAGACACCCTGTGAGGCTGAGAGATCCCTGATATTAATGAAGAAGAAGAGTTGGTTCTTATGTGCCGCTTTTCTCTACCTGAAGGAGGCTCAAAGCGGCTTACAGTCGCCTTCCCTTTCCTCTCCCCACAACAGACACCCTGTGAGGGAGGTGAGGCTGAGAGAGCCCTGATATCACTGCTCAGTCAGAACAGCTTTATCAGTGCAGTGAGGAACCCAAGGTCACCCAGCTGGCTGCATTTGGGAGGAGCAGGGAATCAAGCCCAGCACGCCAGATTAGAAGTCTGAACTCCTAACCGCTACACGAAACTGGCTCTCCAAACTGGAAGGAATGCAATAACCCTTTGAAGAGCCACAAATGCTTCGCAAACAGTCAAACCTATCCTCAAAACCTTGACAGCCTGCTCATGACTGGAGGGCAACCCAAACTGATGGTGTTCAGGCTTCCAAACCGGCCATGCAACCCTACCAATGACGGTATCAATATTCCCTTGACGTGGCCATGATCTGGATTGTGTGCAATGATCAAATGTAGAATCAGATCTAAAGTATTTTGGCAGGGTTCTTGTCATGTTTGATATTGATTAGTAACATGGGGCTGGGGTGATGGTATGAAAAGGGGGCAGGAAACAGAGTCAAACCGCACATGTTCCAGATCCAGGATCATATTTGTTTAACAATGGAAAAGGTAGACATGTCGAAGAGGAGAGTGATTTGTGGCTTTATAGATGAGGACTGGAATCAATAGTTTTGGGACTTTTGTACTTGGCTTTTTCCTGAGTCCCTCCAGAGAAACAGAGCTGCAGAGTAACAGAGCATTTTGAAAGTATGCAGTTACGGATGAGGCAGTTTTTGCATGAGTCACAGATGCAGAATCACAGAGCTTTGAGGTTTAAAAGAGATAAATCTTTACTGGAAAGATTATCTATAGACGTATATCATATTCATCTGCTTCAGTCTCCTTACTAAAGCAGAGCACAAAAGCTTAAAAGGTAGTTACAAAAGCAGCACATGTCAAGCTTAGATGCCTTTAGTTGCAAGCAGGACTACATTCCACACGTCAGCAGATGGAAAGAACTGAGAGCATTGACGGTGGCTGTTCCTTGCTGATACAAAACACACAGAAGTTCTCTTCCTCAAGAAGCAGGGAGTGGGCAGGAGCCAATCTCAAAGTTATTCCCAGAACGTGTACCCGATGTTTTATTTTTTTTCCTGCAACCACACCAGTGACCACTTGATGCCACTAGTGAGCACTCAGGTAACGGCTTAACTGCTTTAGCAGCATAATAACAGCCCTCCAAAGCTGACTCCACCAAATTACTTGCTGATTGTAATTCCAACAAGTGGTTTCAAATTATGGGAAAGGAGGTTCTATTTAAATATTAGAAAGCATTTTATGATGGAATATGCTGCCTCAGAGGAAGTCTCCTTCATTGGGAGTTTTTCAGAGGAGACTGGGCGAGCACCTGTCAGGTGCATGTGATTTTTAAGTCCCCAAGAAAGTGGTTGTTGGATTGGTTGGCCATGTCTGATCTCTTCCAGCTCTGTGCGATTCTGAAATCCTCCTAGTCAAATTGGAAACAGGAAGAAGCTGAATTTAGGGCAGTGAGAAATCCCAGAACAATAAAGACCTAGATGCAGGAGAAACCCCCTAAGACCGTTTCCGCACTGGGAACTTCACTGCCCCAGCTCTCATGCAGGAGCACAAATAGGAGGCGGATGAGGTGCACCAGGCCAAATGCTCCATTGTGTGGGTGCAGGAAGAGGCGGGGCAACCTGCCACGACTAAAACTTCAGCCTGCAGCCCAGCATGAAACCTCCAGTGCATAAACGGTCTAAGTGTTGCAAATTAGGGATAAGGCTATCTATATGAACTTACAATACAATACCTTTATTGGCATAAAGCAGATAAGCAGGATAAACAAAGTTAGTCAGGATACGTCAGACAGTTTAAATTTAAAAACTGAGGACAGAAATGCAGCCGTAATAAAAGTGAAGTTTTCATTCATGCGAACCCCTGCCTGCAATTTGTTGTGGAAGAATTGAAACACTCGTTCACTGCCTCATTTGCAGTTTGATAGCTTTCACAATCCAGGCACAATAAACACCTGTAGAACACTTGACACGGGCTGGTGAGATTATATTTTAAACGGCCAGTATATATTGCAAGCACGCCAAGGTTTCTTGGTGCATCCAAGGGAGAGACTGACACCAAAGCGGTACAAGGTGTCGCCAGCTCTAAAGACATCAGCTCCCCTGATCTGGGTCCTATCATTAAATTAAACCTGTCACCTCCAGCCTCCTTAATCCCAAACCTAGAAAGATGACAGACAGATTTCCGCTAAGAACGGCCGATTGATTCAGATACTTTTACAAGGAAGGGACCGATCTGCCCCCGCTATAATCCTCTTGACTCTTTGTGATGCGCATAAAAGGGGTCCATAATATCTATATGTCTTTTTCACTTTTCGATATTTGACGTTCGTTTCGATTAAATGCCAGAATTTAAAGGTGAGGAGGTCACCCACTGCATTTAGATGGGGAGGGGGAGGTAAATAAGCAGTGGTTTTGTTGCAAGAAATAGTCTTCCACTAAAAAGGGGTCTGGTTATTTGGATTGAGAAATTGATAAAGTTTTCTAGGCTTCATAGTGAGGGACTCTGCTGGATTCATTTCCAACGCATTTCATTTCCAAAAGAGAGCTTGTGCAACACCTCAGTCCCAGGCCCTCCAAATGTTGGCGGTGTTTAAATATGCAAGAAAGCGAAGCACCAGGCTGCTTAAAAGAATAAAAATACGTTTTATTGTGAAGAAACACCACTTTGTGGAGAAACAGAACAGAGAGAGCACCCTGTCTAACTCCCTGTTCGCTCATTCAGTTTGTTCTGCAGGCAAGCAGGGGAGTAGTATGCTCAAGGGGGGAAGCAGTCTCCAGATGAGCCGATCAGGGCAGTGGAGGAGATTGTTTGAAAAACATCAGACAGTAGCTATTCTATGCTAAATACACCTCTCCTCTGATGCCCCCTGGAGTTTAGTTTATAAAATGTATAACCTGATAATCCTGGCCAAAAATAACAGTTTGAACACACAAAAACAACCCTACCCAGCCCACCTTTACCTACCCACTCTCGCCCGTAAAGCAGTGGAGGTCATATGCCACCTCAGGTCTCAGGGTGGGGCGTTCAGAGGAGGGGCCCGATCGATGTTCTATCACCTGGCCTCAACCAAATGCCTGGTAGAAAAGCTCCATTTTACAGGCCCTGTGGAACTGCAAGAGCTCCAATAAGGCCTTTAGCTCTCCCAACAGCTCTTCCAACCAGGTCAGGACCAGGACTGAAAAGGCTCTGGCCCTGGTCGAGGCCAGGCGTACCTCTTGTGGACCAGGGATCACCAAACATAGAGCGTAGTGGTTTGCTGGGGGAATAGGGAGACAGGTGGTCCTGCAGGTATGCTGATACAGATCTTGCATAACTCCACACTAAGAACCTATGAAGAGCCCTGCTGGATCAGACCAGTGTTCCATCTAATCCAGCATCCTGTATGAAACATTGACCACAGTTACTCTGAACAACCAAACAACAGGGCATAGAGACTGAGGCCTTCATAAGAACATCAGAAGAGCCCTACTGAATCAGGCCAGTGGTCCATATAGTACAGCAATCTGTCTCACACAGTGGCCAACCAGTTCCTCTAGATCAAACTTTCTCAACCAGCGTTTCATCAAACCCTGGGGTTACTTGATGGCCCTGGATGGTTTTCCTGAATGGGTGGGAGTTAATGAATATGACTACATATTGTCATGTTGACCGCCCCCCCATGGCCAATGGTGAGCATGGAGGAGGTAGGAAAGGGAGGGGCTCCGAGTGGGCATATACACAACTATGCACCACTTCTGGGGGTTCTCAAAGCTTGAAGAATGTTTCTGGAAAGACAGTCATATAAGCATACAAATTTTACTCAAGCGATAACACTTTTTGTCAAGTCTTGTGAGAAACTGGTTAAGATCTAACTATAGAACAGGGGTAGTCCAAGTGCGGCCCTCGAGATGTCCATGGACTACAATTACCATGAGCCCCTGTCCACGAACGCTCTTTGCAGGATCCTATCAGAAGCAGCATGCTTTCCCAGCATTATCCATCCATTCACGGAAGTTGTACAGGAAGCTTTCGATAAAGTTGCACGCGGTGAGCTACAAGCAATGAACCATATGTGCCAGATAAATCTACTAACTGAATAGGGCTCGTTCAAGTAACACTCATTGCCAAATGACCCGTGGTACGAGGGATTAGTTTCCCCCAAAATGATGGCTTCGTGGAAATTGCTCAAGGCACCAATTTGCTCCGATGGCTGACAATAAGCCTCCCCGTGATTAATAAATTTAAACAGAAAGCATCCACAAGTCTTTATAGCAGACCGAGCATTAATTAAACCTCTGTTTTGGTAATGTACTCAAACTGATACAAATCTTCACAGAAGGAAGTCTATAGACGCAGTTCCCGGTGACATTAATTACCCAGTAATTCATAGCCCCTTCCAAATGGTGATGCATGATCTCTCTATGGAACAAATTGCTACCGGGTCACCAATGGCAAGTGACATCTACAAATACTTGGAGAGAACGATCAAGCTTTATTTAGAGTGCCAGGCTGGCTGACTTCCTTGTGTTTTGGCAAGTGCTCAATAGGGTTCTCAACCTCTAGGCCAGCCTTTGTCAACCAGGGTTTCGTGAAACAGCCCTGGAAGGGTTTCTTGACAGCCCTGGAAGGATTACCCAAATGGGTGGGGAGTTAATTATTATTTGTTGTTTTGATAAACATTTATCATGTGAAAGTTGGACCATAAGGAAGGCCGAGCGTCAAAGAATTGAGGCTTTTGAACTCTGGTGCTGGAGAAGACTCTTGCGAGTCCCTTGGACTGCAAGGCGAACAAACCGGTCAGTCCTAGAGGAGATCAGCCCTGACTGCTCTTTAGAAGGCCAGATCCTGAAGATGAAACTCAGATCCTTTGGCCACCTCATGAGAAGGAAGGATTCCCAGGAGAAGAGCCTAATGCAGGGAGCGATCGAGGGCAAAAGAAGAAGGGGGCGACAGAGAATGAGGTGGCTGGATGGAGTCACTGAAGCAGTCGGTGCGAACTTAAATGGACTCCGGGGAATGGTAGAGGACAGGAAGGCCTGGAGGATCATTGTCCATGGGGTCGCGATGGGTCAGACACAACTTCGCACCTAACAACAACAACAACGACCATAGATGCTCAATCCCTACTGATGGCCAATGATGAGCCTGGAGGGGGTGGGAAGGGGAGGGGCCCCAGGTGGGCGTGTCCACAGCTCTGCTTCCCAACCATATTCTGCATGATTGCACCATTTCTAGGGTTTCTCGAAGCCTCAAGGATGTTCCAGGGATTTCTCAACAATAAAAAGGTTGAGAAAGGCTGCTCTAGGTGGTGAGAAGCTGACAGACTGGCCACGACAAAGTATGAACTAGAAGAGTAGTCTTCATTTCAGATCAGTTAATATAGTCAAAACATGGACCGGTTAAAAGATCCGTTTTCACATCTTTCCTCAGTGGCTTATTGAATCAGATTACTGCTAACAAGCAGAAAACTGCAGAAGAGATTTTTGGCGGGGAACCAAGTACCTGGTGGCAGCTACAGAGCTCATCAGGCGACAGAGAAGAAGAGATTCGTTGGTTTTTATATGCTACTTTTCTCTACATGATGGAGTCTCAAATGTGACTTACAATCACCTTCCCTTTCCTCTCCCCACAACAGACACCCTGTGGGGTCGGCGAGGGTGAGAGAGCCCAGTGATGTATCGATCCCAAGGTCACACAGCTGGCTGCATGTGGAGAAGCAGGGAATCAAATCTGGCTCACCATGTTAGAAGCCGCCTCTCTTAACCACTACACCAAGCTGGCTCTTTTCACCTGAAGAAAGGGCTGCCAACTTCCAGGTCATACCTGGAAGATTATGACTGATCTTCGAGTGTCAGAGACAATGGCTGCTTTGGTGGGTAGACTGGTTGGCATTATGCTCTGCTGAAATAACGGAAACATTTTCGCAACTTTCATGGGGAACAGAAAGCAAAGGTTTTAAAGGGCTTTGAGTCTCTTTAAACCCCTGCTTTCTGCTCTATCCATGAACCTCCACAAACCACCATGAACTGCTTTAAAAGTTCCTGAATGTTTGTGATAGTCGATCCCATCAAGAACTTCTGTTTGCAAACTACAAACAGGGCACAATTCTTGATAAATTTTGCTTCATGGTTTGGTTCCTGCCCATCCCTAGTGGGCTCTGTGACACTGTGCCCCACTGAAATCCCTGTTCTCCTTAGGTCCAATCCCCTAATCTCCAGGAGGTTCCCAGCCTGAATCTGGCCACCTATCCCACATCCCTCACTGATGGCTGGGGGGGGGGGCGACGACTTGGCAACCCTAATTGCACTGCACTCTGCTGAGGTCCCTTCCCAAATCCAACTCTCTTTATGCTCCACCCACCAAATCTCCAGGTATTTCCCTATCCAGAGCTGGTAACCATTGGTCCTCCATGGCCAAACATCTGACTGTGTGAGTTAGTCTGCTCCTGTCTTTCCTGCTCAGCTTCATTGTCCTGTTCTCCTGAAAACCTGCTAGTTGGAGAAGGTCAAAATGCTGAGGCTTTTTTCCGCCTTCCTTTTAGTGGGGTTATGGAAATTGGGTTACTTGCATGAACCTGGCCCCCATTCTTGTCTTGCCTTGTTGTGATTGGTGTCTGTTGTGGGGAGAGGAATGGGAAGGTGACTGTAAACCGCTTTGAGCCTCCTTTGGGTAGGGAAAAGCGGCATATAAGAACCAACTCTTCTTCTTCTTCTACTGTGTTTTATTGTTCTTGTTACTGTTTTTAGGGGATTGATTTTATGTGAGCCGTCTTGAGCCTCCGGGGGGAGGCGGGATATAAATTAAACAACAACAACAACAACAACAACAACAAGGTGGGATGGTCACAGGTCAACTGAGAAGACTCATGCTAAAAGGTCATAGCAATGCCAGTTGGTGTTAGTGGCCATATTCAAACTATAATGGACAAAAAGATGCAATTCCAGCGATACCAAAACATCCCCCTAAACCAACAATGAATGTGCATTTTTCCAATGCGGGGGAAGATAATGACAGATATTCTGAGCATCTGCACTTCAAAGAGAGCAACGTACAGCTACCAGAGCCAATATCCTATACAGTACTTGGAAGTGAAATTGCCTTCTCTTATGGTTCTTAAATAGTCTAGTTATGATGGCTTCTCCTGCTAATCTCGAAAGCAATTAAAAATAAATGATCTTTAACATCAAATAATGGAGTGCTGCAAGCGGGTGACAACCTGGTGTCTGATCTGCTATTAAATTGTCCAACTTATGAATATAGCACAATGAGAATTTACGGGAAGGATTTTCCCCCACCTAAAGTAATGAAATGGCTGGTTTTATGGCCCCCAAGATCAGCCTAATATCTTCAAAGTTTCTACAACTGCTATTACTGCAAGGATTACTGCGTTTACTATTTCACTCCAACAGCAATCTAGACTTACTTTTTCTTTTTAACATTCAGGTTACAAATCTAAATGTTGTGTTTTTGGAATCGGTGTTCATTGTTAGATTGATTCAAGTGAATGAAGGGAGTCGAACGTCAACAGGGTGGCCAGATGGTGGCTCTCCAGAAGTCCATGGGCTACAATTCCCATGAGACCCTGCCAGCTGGCTCATGGGAAATGTAGCCCATGGACATCTGGAGAGCCACAGTTTGGCCATGCCTGCTCCATGACATGGTAGAGATACTGAGGGCAGGCCAGGGATGGGGCCTTGTCCAAGTACAATTTTGTCTCTTGCTTTGTCCTGATCACTGGTATGGAAGGTGGGGCAGCAGCAGAGCAAGGGCCAGCAGCAATAATGTGTGAAATGGTCAAAGAGGGACCTCCACCACCATCCAGCTCAGCCTTTTTCAACCTTTTGACTGTGGAGGAGCCCCTGAGATACATCTTCAGGCTTTGAGGACCCACAGAAATGATGTCAGCTGGCCATGCTTCGCTGCCATGCTCTTGGAAATGACATGTCACCAGAAGTGACATCATCACCCATATCCTTTGCCATTCTTTCACTCTCTCCCCCGAACTTTACTACTATAGCAGCTCTGTCTCAGGTAGGCTGGAAGGAAGGGCAGGAACTGAGAAGACAGTCCAGACCCCGATACCAAGTCACAACCAACTTCCCCACTTTGATTTTTACACCCACGGCCTACCCACCGAGCCCTCTGAGCAAAGGCAGCCCATTCCTTAGATCAGTGGTCCCCAACCTTTTTATCACCGGGGACCGGTCAATACTTGACAATTTTACTGAGGCCTGGGGGGGTAGTCTTTTGTCGAGGGGCGCCGCTGTTGCCTGAGTCCCTGCTCCACTTGCTTTCCCGCCGGTGCCCCTGGCTTCCCGCCACCCTCTGGGGGGCGCTGCCAGCAGCAGCTGCACTGTGCCACGTCTAGGGGGAGCCCCAGCCATGGCGGCCGCTGGAGAGCACCAAAGGTGAGCTGGCAGCAGAGTGGCAGGGCAGCCCCCAAGGCAGCAGCCGGGGATGAGGATGAGAAGGAGCCACGGCCCGGTACCAACTGATCCACGGACCGATCCCGGTCCCTAGACCGGGGGTTGGGGACCGCTGCCTTAGATTGTGGCCAAGTCCCTTAAGGTAGGAGGGGAAAGGCCACACACTCCCTCCAGAGCTCCCACAGAATCCCTGCTCCAGCTAATTGTACGTGCTACCACCCTGAAGCCATTGCCATCCACTGCAATTCCAGAGACAGACTGCTGGTGGCAGCAGACAGGAAGTTGGGTACCTTCCAGCAGGGTCCTCTCAGGCCCCAGGGCAGCTGCCCCCATTGACCCTTGGCTAGGACAACCCCTGGCTACAGGCTGATTTTGACGCTATCCTGATGTGAACTCCTACCTACCACCAAATCTTCTCAGCACCACCACGTTAGTAGAATGACAATAATACACAGGACCTCTTTATCGCATTTTAATGATCTGTTGATAATCAAGTGAATGCCCCTAGAGTCAACAGTCTTACTTTCTGGCCTCCTTGCAGTTTCATTATTCAGCTAGAGGTAGTCTGACGTCCTGAATTAACTCCTTCTTGAAATAGAATCATAAAATCATAGAATCATAGAGTTGGAAAGGGCCATACAGTCCATCTAGTCCAACCCCCTGCTCAACGCAGGATCATCCCTAAGCATCCTAAAGCATCCTTCACTTTGAAGCTGAGGACCCTTCACAAGCTCTAGTCCAAGGCCTCCCTGCCAATGCTAATGATTCATTTAGTTTTCTGGCTGCACAGAGACCTCATCTCTTGTCACAGTTTATTTCTGTCTTGTCCTTCACTGTCTCGGAATCTCCCTCCATTAACACATATTTCCTCCTCCTGAGCATGAGCTGTGTCCTGGTTTTGTTATTATTTTTTTTAATTTCACCTTAATAAATGTTGAATATATATAGTTATACCCATATCTGGCATGCTTGATATGATTCCGTTTCCCAGAACAAAGAGCATGATAGGAACCAGACCCTGCCATAAGATACTCTGGAAGTAACTGGTGCCATGGCCATTTAGCAAATAATGGATACCTGACATCTCGAGGGAGAGGTGAAAAGGGATAGGAAGGAGGACTGGCAAAAAATAAGCTATTAAAGGTGTCTATAGATTATTCATTCATCGTGAAATCTATTGGCCACCTTGGAGGTTGAGAGCGGAAAGGCAGGGAATAAATTTTGTAAATAAATATTTTTAAATATAACACATGTCATCTCGTGGCAGCTTACAGGATAAAATCAAAAATCACAATATACCCATAACCCCCCCCTTAAAACGTTAAAACAATAACAGCAATATCAATGTCAAAATATCGAAAATATCAAGATGGCAGTGTAACTTCTCTAATAAACACAAAAACCCAACTCAGCTGTTCCAGCCAAGGCCAATAATGTGGCCCTAAATCAGGGGTAGTCAACCTGTGGTCCTCCAGATGTCCATGGACTACAATTCCCATGAGCCCCTGCCAGCGTTTGCTCATGGGAATTGTAGTCCATGGACAGCTGGAGGATCACAGGTTGACTACCCTTGCCCTAAATGATGAAGCAAGAGGGTTCTGATTGTCAATGCTTAACAAAGAGAACTAGCATAGGGTGGGACACACAGTTCGCAACTCTGGTCACCCCGCACCCCAACCCCAACCCCAACCCCAACCCCAACCCCAACCCCAACCCCAACCCAATACCTGGTGGAAGAGCTCTGTCTTGCAGGCCCTGTGGAAACTAGGTAGCTCCATCAGGGCCCTTAGCACTTCCAGGAGCTCAATCCACCTGGTTGGGGCCGAGGCCAAGAAGGCCCTGGTCCTGGTTATAGCCACATGAATGTCCTGGGGGC
Organism: Paroedura picta; assembly: GCF_049243985.1. Taxonomy (NCBI): domain Eukaryota; kingdom Metazoa; phylum Chordata; class Lepidosauria; order Squamata; family Gekkonidae; genus Paroedura; species Paroedura picta. Next base: position 14,891,275 of record NC_135374.1, on the reverse strand, counting down.
CCAAGAAACAAAGCCCCAAGGGGTCTGATTCCATGTAATGCAGTGTCATGGATCACTGGTCTGATTCACACATTACTTTCTTATAGTGTACACTGCCTGGAGCTCCTTAGAGGAAGAGTGGGAGAAAATAAGCATCAAATAAATACATAAATGTGTCCCCACTTTGAAAGGCGGATATCCCCTCCCCATTGCTAGTTCCAAATTGGGAAATATTTGTAGATTTGGGGTGGAACTTTAAGAGGACAGGTTTAAGGGAGGGGAAGGTGGTATAATGCTACGGATTCCACCTTCCAAAGTGGTCATTTTCTTCCAGGAAACTGATCTCTGTTGCTTGGAGATCAGATTATTATTTTTGCTGCTGTTGTTGTTATTATTCAATTTCTATACCACCCTCCCAATATGGCTTGGGGCGGTGTACAAGATATGTTGAAATTAACAATAATTAAAAAACAGCACAATACATCAACAACTGAAAATATAAAACAAATAAAAGCATAAGTAACAAATTAGCAGCATCAAACAATAAGAGCTTCTAGATAGTCACTGCCCATAAGTCTCCTGATTGGTGTCATTCAGTACAGGGACACATTTTTGTTAAGTCATTGGCCCCAACTAAAAGCTTGGTGGAAGAGCTCCGCCCTTGCAGGCCCTGTGGAACTTTGCTAGCTCCAACTGGGCCTGGATCTCCTCCGGGAGCTCGTTCCACCAACTGGTGGTGGTGGTGGGGATATCTCCAGCCAACACCTGGAGATTTGGCAACCCTACCATTACTACAGTTTAATCAATCACCTTTCTGGTTGTTGTGGATTTCCCAGGCTGTGCGGCCCTGGTCTGGTAGTTTTAATCTCTGATGTTTTGCCAGTAACTGTGGCTAGCATCTTCAGGGGTAGGACATGGCAAGATGGGAATCTTTCCATCTCACCATGTCCTACCTCTAAAGATGCCAGCCACAGTTACTGGAGAAACGTCCAGGAAAAGAACTACCAGACCACAGCCACGCAGCTGGAAAACCCTCAACAATAAGATAAGTGATTGAAAAACCCACAACAACCAGTTGACCCTGGCCATGAACGCCTTCAACAATTTAACAAGAAGAAGAAGAAGAGTTGGTTCTTATATGCCGCTTTTCCCTACCCAAAGGAGGCTCAAAGCGGCTTACAGTCGCCTTCCCATTCCTCTCCCCACAACAGAAACCCTGTGGGGTGGGTGAGGCTGAGAGAGCCCTGATATCACTGCCCGGTCAGAACAGTTTTATCAGTTCCCTGGTGAGCCCAAGGTCACCCAGCTGGCTGCATGTGGGGGAGTGCAGAATCGAACCTGACATGCCAGATTAGAAGTCAGCACTCCTAACCACAACACCAAACTGGCTCTCAATCACTTATCTGTTTAAATAGTTAATTCGTTTCTGACTGGATTCAGCGTCAGTTGTTTGGAAAAAGGAGGTCAAGCCTGTACTTGCTCACACAACGGATAAAATACTCCTCAGTCCGTCAGTGACTGTATTTTCTGTTTTTAAAAATGTTCTGGTTTATGTTCACTCAAAACCAGGATTAATCTTGGAAGATATCCACTACTTTCACTCAGAAGGGATTTCCCACTTAACCATGCATTTTTCTGTTGTGGGTTTTATAGCTCTCTTTTCTGAGTACCAAGGGATCCCCCCTCTCCTTATTACTGCTCAAATTGACACAGCGTAACTCAGGAATTGAGCCTCTTGTGGCGCAGAGTGGTAAGGCAGCCGTCTGAAAGCTTTGCCCATGAGGCTGGGAGTTCAATCCCAGCAGCCGGCTCAAGGTTGACTCAGCCTTCCATCCTTCCAAAGTCGGTAAAATGAGTACCCAGCTTGCTGGGGGGTAAACGGTAATGACTGGGGAAGGCACTGGCAAACCACCCCGTATTGAGTCTGCCATGAAAACGCTAGAGGGCGACACCCCAAGGGTCAGACAAGACTCGGTGCTTGCACAGGGGATACCTTTACCTTTACCTCAGGAATTATCGCAATAAATTAAAAATCTTTCCATTTGTCAGCATTCAAATATGCAAAATGTGTTTTCGAAAAGGGGGGGGGGGATGATGGAAAGGATTTTTAGCAGATTCATTCCAGCATCAAAACAATAATACATCTCCACGAAACCCACCAAACTCTTTATAACATCAACATTTCAGTTGTTTTGTTTCAGTCAAAGTAGGGCCTGCTGTGCCAGAAATGGGGGCTCTTGAAGAAAAGAAATATATATATAAAGCACAGCTGACATCCAGTTTACAACAATACCTCAACAATACGTAATAAGTTACAAACCTCTCAAGCACACATACATTCTCATAAATAGAAGAGATAGAAATATAATATAAGGCCAGGCTTTGTCAGCCATGGTTTTGTGAAATCCTGCGGTTTCCTCAAACGGGTGAGAGTGAATTGATGGATATATTTTTATATATTTTAAAGTTTGTTATTTATCGGGCAGCATGACAAAATATGGTCATGTCGACCCTCCAAAAATATCTAATGATGGGTGTGAAGGGTTTGGGAAAGAGAGGAGTCTCAGGTGGGAGTGTCCACAGCTATTCTTCCCAACCATATTTTGCACAATCGTGCCCCTTCTGGGGTTTTTTTCGAGGCCTGAGAAATGTTTCAGGGTTTCTCAACAGTAAGAAAGTCGACAAAGGCTGGATTAGGCTGAGGGAGAATTAACAAAATGGCGGGGAGGTTCTAAATTAAACTGCGGGACTAATCAAATCCGATGATGTCTATGTCATTTCTACCCAACATCTATGGTTGCCAGCTGTGGGCTAGGAAATAACTGGAGATTCTGGGGGTGTAACCTGGGGAGGATGGGATTTGAAGAAGAGAAGAACCTCATCAGTGTATATTGACATAGAGCCCACCCTTCAGAGTGGCCATTTTAGCTGTGGGAACTGATCTTTGTTGTCTGGAGATCAGTTGGAATTCATGGAGATTTCCAAGCCCCATTTCGTAACGAAGTTCAATGAAAACAAATTGCTTGAGAACTAAGACTTAAGGAGGAGTCATTCCCTAGATCAGGGTTAGTCAACCTGTGGTCCTTAAGGAGGAGTCATTCCCTAGATCAGGGGTAGTCAACCTGTGGTCCTCCAGATGTTCATGGACTACAATTCCTATGAGCCCCTTGCAGCATTTGCTGGCAGGGGCTCATGGGAATTATAGTCCACGAACTTCTGGAGGACCACAGGTTGACTACCCCTACTCTAGATGACACCACATTTTGTTTGCATTGAAAGAGATGCTATTTGATAACACTACTGTTTTTTGCCTCATACAGACTCTCCTTTTTTGATTAACCCACTTGAAGACTGGCAACCCTACTCACTTCTCTCCCCAATTAGGGGGGGGGTGGAGTGGAAGAACCCTGCGAATGGCCTCCTCCTTCCCCCAGGTCCTGGAAAGGCTGCAGGCAGCTGTTATGGAACTCACCGGCAGGGGGCAGCTCTCATGTGGCAGGGATCTGCAGCCTCCGAGCCTCAGAGAGAAGTGGAAGGAGGAGGGGGTCGTCAGGGGTGGGGGACGGAAGGCAATTGGCTGGCTGCTGGACAGACAGGCAAGCCAGTTGGAGGAGGCACTCAGGGGCGGGACAACCACCCTGAGTGGGTGTTAAGCACTGAGTGGCACTTAAGCCATGAGACACGCTCCTTCTCCAAGGCCTTACCAGAAATATTAAGTGGAACAGATGAAAAGTGGAAGACTGTACACACTGGTGCATAATGTCAATTAAAAGAACAACTCGCCTCCAAACTCCTGCAGAAGGAAAAAGCCGCAAATATACCGCACCTGCCAGAGCCTGCATTGATTCCCCGAAAAGCTCCCAGCACACTTCAAAGAGCCTTTCACTTCTTTGAAAGGGAAAGCTGAGGCAAACGAGGAGAGGCAGGCTTGGGCAAAATAGCTGTGGGATGTTTAGAAGAGGCAGAACAAACATTGTAGTAAAAATTGGCAGAGGTTTCTCAAAGACTTTCACACTTATTTCCCCCCTTCAGTCATGAAGCATAGGCTACAGGCCTCAGCGTACTGGAGAGTAAGTCCCATTTTGCTCTGAAGGATTTCCATTCAACGAGTAAACAGGCTTAAACTCATACTGTGGGTAGCCTTGGGCCAGTCACCATCTCTCGGATTAACTCCAAAGGCGGTTCGGAGCATAAAACAGAGAAGGGGAGGATTATGAAGAAGAGTTGTTTTTTATACCCTGCTTTTTACTGTCTGAAGGAGTCCCAAAGGGGCTTTAAAAAGAAAATGGTTAAACGCCATTGTGAGCCGCCCTGAGACCATTAGGAGAGAGGCAGACAATAAGCCTAAATATACATAAATAACTAGTCCCCTGGCAGTGAATTCCACCAAGATTAAAAGGCTCCTGGTCAGAAATCCTGTGTATAACCAAGACAACAACAGTGTAACCCTTTCACAAAGGTAGATTCAAATGAGTAGCCGTGTTGGTCTAAAGTAGCACAATAAAATCAGAGTCCAGTAGCACCTTTTAGACCAACAAAGATTTATTCAGGGCGTGAGTTTTTGAGTGCCTTGAATAAGACCTAGTCTGCACACAATAGATAATGCACTTTCAATGCACTTTCGAAGTAGATTTTCCTGTTCCGCACAGGAAAATCCAGCTGCCAAAGCACATTGAAAGTGCATTATCCTGTGTGTCCAGACTAGGCCTAAATCTTTGTTGGTCTTAAAAGTGCTACTGGATTCTGATTTCATTGTACACTTTCACAAAAACACTCTCCAACTCTTGCCATTTTTGTTTGCGTATCCCCAAAAGAACGGGCTCTCCCATCGAAAAACAAAGTGGAGCCCATGGGGAACTGTTGTGAGCCACATCAGTGGAACCCTTTTCTTTAAAAATCACCCAATTAAAACCAATGGGAGGGACACCAAAACTCCCATGCCCCTCCCATCCCTTTTCCAGGACGGGAGAACGGAGGAGCAGAACGGCACCCCATATGGCCATTAATATTAATATCATGTTTCGCAAGGGGGAAACTCGCTTGAAAAGAACACAATTAGTCCCGTTATGGTTGCGGAGAGGGAATACACAAATGACACCATGCGCACAGCTGGCAATACATCGAAGAGTCAGCTTCTCTGTGGCCTGGATCCCCCCTCAGCAGCGAGGTGGCAAACAATAGATTATTAATGCCATAACAAGCCATCTTCATTAGTTCTCCTTTCCCCCCCAAATGTCCGTGGCTTGCCGGTGCTCCCTTCATCCTTGTCTTTTATTTTGCCTTTTATTTCATTTTTTCCTTCTTTTTACCCTCACGGTGATTTCTGCCTCTCCGTGGCGCCTTGATTGTTCCGATGACCTCAATCAAAAGGCAATTACCCAGCGAGGGCGGAAGGTAATTATTCTCATCAAGGAGAGATTGAATGCACCTGAACAGACAGCTGCAGCTCTTCCCTGGATTATATTAGGCCGCGAGAAATTGCCTTGGATAATTTGTGACGCGTGTCAAAAAAAAATTGTGCTAAAAAGCGGATTTGTTTGCGGGGCGATCTGGGGCCCTCGGTGGCACGGCATTTTCCCCTCCCCGTTTCCGCGAGAAAAAGACACAAGGAAACCGGCCTGTCGCTTCAGTCTAATTTTTGACACTGCTCGGCCTGTTGTCACGCTAAACTGCAGCAGTGTCAATAAATAAAGACTCTCGGACTTAACCGTCATCATACTGCCGAGCCTCTCTGCTTAAAAGGATTAGGCAGTAGATAACGTGCCAGACCTCTGTCTGAGACGCTGGAGAGCTGATTCCGGTTGGGGAATTATTTATTTATCTCATGGCATGTGTAGTGCAGCCAGGACATCCGAGGATTGTCTGGTAGCGAATCAAGGGATGTTCAGAGATGGTTAGCCATTGTCTGGCTCTACATCATGACCCCTCGTGTTCCTTGGAGAAACTACCACCCAAATCCTTGTAGGTCTCCCATCCAAATACTAGCTAGGTTCAGCCCTGGTTAGCTTCTGAGATATGATGAGATTGAACTTGTCAGGGCTACAGGAGGTCTGAGGAATTGAGATCTACGAGTCTGGATCCAAATATAACCAGCAAACAGCCTGAAGCACGGTCTCTGGAGACAGATTCTATAGAAGGAATTTTGAGAAGGATTTTGAGAAGGAACTTCCCATACCCGTGGCCATATATCACTTGTAGAAGTATTGCAGAATTCTCCAAGGAATCAAAAAGCAATTGTAGAGTTGACAGTGGGAATGGATTTCTTGTAGAGGTATTCTCAAAGGAATCAGAAAAGATGACAAAAGAAGATGTTTTGACCCGAAATGGATCTTTTTCAATTTACAATAGTCCATGGTTCAATGGGCCCTCCAAGATATTCAAACTCTCAAATATTATTATTATTATTATTATTATTATTATTATTATTATTATTATTATTATTATTATTATTATTATTATTATTATTATTATTATTATTATTATTATTTATTTATTTATTTATTTATTTATTTATTTCCCTCCACTCCCCGTAGGCTCGTGGCAGGTCACAAATATGGTGTGATCATAGAATAATAGAATCATAGAATGATAGAGTTGGAAGGGGCCATACCGGCCATCTAGTCCAACCCCCTGCTCAACACAGGATCAGCCCAAAGCATCCTAAAGCATCCAAGAAAAGTGTGTATCCAACCTTTGCTTGAAGACTGCCAGTGAGGGGGAGCTCACCACCTCCTTAGGCAGCCTACTCCACTGCTGATCTACTCTGACTGTGAACATTTTTTCCTGATATCTAGCCTATATTGTTGTACTTGTAGTTTAAACCCATTACGGCGTGTCCTTTCCTCTGCATCCCTCTGCAGGGGATGTGTGAAGTAGAGAAGGAAGCTGGGTGCAATAAACTCCCTGCATCTGCACATCAAACTTGATCTACACATCAAACAAAATCAAAACAAATGGCAGAAGCATCACATTCTGACAGATGTTAACCACCAACAGGCAGCTGGTGGAGGTCCACAAATATAATCAATCAATCAACCAACCAACCAACCAACCAACCAACCAACCAACCAACCAACCAACCAACCAACCAACCAACCAGTCACTCAACCAGTCAATCAACCAGTCAACCAACCAATCAATCTATTAATCAATCAAATAAATTGGGATTAAAGAAACCGTATTTGGGCTGTTTTATCACTTTCACATATATCATTATTGTGTCAAAACATAACCAGGCACAATGGTTTCTTTTCCCTGAAAGTGTCCTTCGAAGTGCCTGGCTGTCAGGGAGGCAAAGCAACATGTCATAGGCTGATCTTGTCAGATCTCGGAAGCTAAGTGGGGTTGCCCTTGAATGGTACTTGGAAGGGAGTCCTCCAAGGAAGTCTCTGCAGAGGCAGGCCATGGCAAGCCACCTCCTGATTCTCACTTGCCTTGAAAGCCCCTTTACAAACACTCACCAAGATCTTGAAGTATGGATTCTTACACAGTGACAATCGTGTATTGTAGCGGCTACAATTTCCAAGAAGAGTTGGTTTTTATACCATGCTTTTCACTATCTGATGGATCCTCAAAGTGGCTCACCGTCACCTTCCCTCCCTCTCCCTCAACAGACCCCCTGTGAAGTAGGTGAGGCCGAGGGAGTTCTGAGAACTGTGATGAGACCAAGGTCACCCAACTGGCTGCATCTGGCTGAGAAGTGGGAATGAAACCCAGTTCTCCAGATTAGAGGCCACCGCCCTTAACTATTACACTGCACTGTCTCTCCATAAGGACTGAGAGTCCCCATTTCAAATCCATGTTAATGGTCACTTAATGATTTGCTGCACTGCCTGAAGGAGATGATAGACCTTTAAATTCAGGAAAGTCAATGGATTCAGAAGGGTGTAAGTACTTCACCTGAACTCAGAGTCACTCCCATGCTTTCTCACCCTAATCTGCCTTGGAGGATTGTTGTGACGAGAACTGTGTCTGCTGTTGTGAGCTGGGAGAAAGAACAGTGGAAAAAATGTGTATAAATAGAGTTCAGAGTCACAAGGTTTTTTGGGGGCGGGGGGAGGTGGGTTGCACAAGTCACTCCAAGGCCCTTCAACGTCAGTCATCTTTTTGCTTCTGTAGCCATTCCTCCTTTGTTAATTTAAATTTCAATTACCCAGAGGGCCTGGGAGGTTCCCATCAGTATGCTATGCCAAAGGTTTTTAATTTCCCCTTATTATTTTTTTTTTTTTGGTAGCTTTAGAATTCATGGGGCATTTCTTCCTCCTTCTGAAAGGAAATCAGCCGTAATGAGAATCCATTGTTCTCGTTCAGTGACCTGTCAGTGCTGTTTGGAATCACCTCTTGCTGTTATTTATGACTTCATGTAGTCATCTCATTTCTGGGCTGTGCAACTGGAGCACTCATAAGACTTGGTGCGGCTATGGGAGAAAATGGAAGGATATGGCATCACGGCAATGTTGTGACATCACTTCCAGTTGCAGAACTGCAAATGGCATCTCACAGGGCCATGTCAATCTAGCCGTTCCCCCCCCCCCCCAAAAAATCATTTCAACTATCCCCCTACTTCAAAAAGCTCCTTAGTTAAGGATTATCCATGCTTTTGTTTGTTCATGCATGCTAGTGGCTTGCACCTAGGTAACTTTAGCATTAACATAGTAGCCTCCCTAAACCCCTTAGATCAGGCTTTCTCAACCAGAGTTTCATGAAACCCTGGGTTTCTTGAAAGCCCTGGAAGGGTTTCCTGAATGTGTAGCAGTTAATTAATTTGTATATATATATTTTATAATTTGTTAAGTGAGCTTTTATTTTATTTATTAGATTTTTATACCGCTCAGGGTGGTTCACATAAAACATTGCAGGGGTAATATATAGAACAGTCTAAACAAATAAGACAGTCATAAATAACATATCAACAATCTAACAGTGGCTTCAAATAGAATGATAACTTAGACAAGCCCCCAGGGAGGTCGGGCTGCTTCAGATCATGGAGGGGGTGTCTGAGGGGGGACCAGCAGATGTTGTTGGGTCGGTCGGACTCAAGCAAATGCCTGGCGGAGGAGCTCCCTTTTGCAGGCCCTGCGGAATTGTGGGAGTTCAGGCAGTTTGGGGGTGAGGCTAGCTTCTGTATTGATTTATTTTTTAATTTATGGTGCACTTCACTCATTGCAATAAGTAAATACACCACTGAAAGTTTTGGGCAGCCTTTGGAAGAGAGCTAATGACTGAAAACTAGACATCTTCTTTCATTAAGTGACTCTGATAGTTTACAGCTCTTGCTTTGGAGCTTTATTGACTGCCTTACATATTCTATATGTGTTAAGAACTGGTGTGTCTTAAAACCAGATCTTTGAAGGAAGCCCTATAAGGGCCAAAATGTGTCAGTCTATTGGTTCACATAGTGCATAGCATACTGATTCGCAAGAGCCTATGGGCTGGATATATGTTTTTAATTCCTACAGTTGTTTTTTTAAATTGTGCACAATAGAAGAAATATGATTTTAACAACAATACAGGCATTCAACCTTTGTAGGTCCTAACTGTTACCAGTTGGGTTTTTATGGTTCCCGTCAAATAAGGAGGACAATATCTCGGTGTTATTGCTAGGCCTCAACTTTAAGCCTGGTGGAACAGCTGTGTTTTACAGGCCCTGATTAAGGTTCCACAGGGAGTGTTCCACCATGCCCTGAAACCTTTGCTGGAGTTATTGGACTCGAATCTTGATCTTCTTTGGTAGATCAAGATGGCAGACACATCAACTCAAGAAATAATCTAGAAATTCAGATAGGGTTGCCTGTTCCAGGTTGGGAAGTTTCTAGAGATTTAAGGATAGAGCCTGGGGAGGGATGTCACTGTGACATAATTCCATAGATGGACAGGCCAAGGAGCAGTGAGTGAAAGAGCGCATTGCTCTCTTGTTTGCTGTTTGCGCAGCATGTGGGGAGGGAAAGACATGGCAGGAAGGCTTTAAAGTAGGGAGGGGAGGAATAGTGTGGTTTAATTTCACGCTATTGCAGGCAAGAGGCGACTCGCCATTTTGACCCCTGTGCGGAAATGCCCTAAGTCTTCCGCATCTAATCCAAAAGGATGCATTCCAGAAAGACTGCATTGAAATTCTGCTGATGTACTCTGTGTTATTAAAGCTCTGAAACACAGAAGAGGGTTTTCTGAATAGGAACAATCTGGGTATTTCCATTATTAAGGGGGGGAAAAAACTCTCGTCCTTTGAGAAGACTGAAAGGGAAGCAATGCATCTTTGGTCCTGTTGGTAGAATTTGTAGCTCTTAATAATGGGATGCAACTGTGAACATTCTGCCATGACTCGTCTCAATACGCTCGCTTTTGGGACTTCCTGCTATCCGGCTGTTCAAGCGCAGGACACCCTCCGTCATGCAGCCGCAATACTTTTCTAATAATAAACAGGAAAAAAGGACTATAAATGTCTTCTGCAGAAATGGGTGAAAGATGAATATAATGAACGCACAGAGGGGAAGACTTTTAAAAGCCAGTATGTGGCACCGGTAGGCACCAAACCAATTACGTACATGATCCGCACATCACTCACACACTGTTTTGCAGATCAGCAAGTGCCGCAAAGTTCCTTCTAATGAGAACTTTTGCTGATTGTTAGCCTGGGAAGAGATTCCCATGCCACTTCCTCCTTTTTTTAAGCCTTAAAAAAAAAGTTTCTTCCATTCTTTCCTGTTCCCATTAAAATAAAATAGACAGGAATCATAGAATCATAGAGTTGGAAGGGGCCATACAGGCAATCTAGTCCAACCCCCTGCTCAACGCAGGATCAGCCCTAAGCATCCTCAAGCATCCAAGAAAAGCGTGTATCCAGCCTTTGCTTGAAGACTGCCAGTGAGGGGGGAGCTCACCACCTCCTTAGGCAGCCTATTCCACTGCTGAACTACTCTGACTGTGAAAAATAATTTCCTGATATCTAGCCTATATCATTGTACTTGTAGTTTAAACCCATTACTGCGTGTCCTCTCCTCTGCAGCCAATGGAAACAGCATCCTGCCCTCCTCCAAGTGACAACCTTTCAAATACTTAAATCACAGCAGCAACAGTGAAGCAGCTAAGAAGAAGAAGAAGAAGAAGAAGAAGAAGAAGAAGAAGAAGAAGAAGAAGAAGAGTTGGTTCTTATATGCCACTTTTCTCTACCCGAAGGAGTCTCAAAGTGGCTTATAGTCACCCTATAGGGGATACTTCTACCTTTACCATTGAATACTTTGAGGGCCACCCAAGAAAAAGCTCAGATGCTGTGTTTCGGCTGCATCCCTAGTGTATTCCCCTGTTTCCAATCATTTTACCAGCTCTCTATGATATCACCACACTAGTCTTCCTGGGAAGGTGCCATTTGTTAAGGAAGTGCCAATTTAGATCTTTCAGGCCGCCCCTGGTCATGCACACTTCCGCCCTCCCCTTTGCCGCCTAGAATCTTTGAACGGATTTCAAGGACGGCTCGAGAGAGAGCAGGAGGCATTCGTCTGAACCTCCAGGCACAGAAGGGCCAGGCAGGGGAGCCGCCGTTAAAAAAAAAAAAAGGTCAGCCGGCACGTCTGAGTATTTCCAAAATAGCCCCATAAAAACGACATCTCGGCTCTTTCATTACGAAAGATCGCTCGACAGGGGCTGGGACTCGACTGCCTGATAATACCAAAGACGTCACCTTTAAGAAGAAATAAGGAAAAAAAGAGATGCTTTAAAATGCTCTAAATTGTCTTCACGGACGCTAGGAAAGTTCTGAAAGGAAAAGTGATGTCATGGCTTTGGAAAAGGAGGAAGCAGCACGGAGGGCAAAGGAGCAGAGAAGCGAGGCCCCTCCATGTTTGCAGAAATTTAGCAGTCTCTTAACATAAAGGAGATAAAGGTAAAGGTAAAAGTATCCCCTGTGCAAGCACCGGGTCATGTCTGACCCTTGGGGTGACGCCCTCTAGCGTTTTCTTGGCAGACTCAATACGGGGTGGTTTGCCAGTGCCTTCCCCAGTCATTACCGTTTACCCTCCAGCAAGCTGGGTACTCATTTTACCGACCTCGGGAGGATGGAAGGCTGAGTCAACCTTGAGCGGGCTGCTGGGATCGAACTTCCAGCCTCATGGGCAGACAGCTTCAGACGGCATGTTGGCTGCCTTACCACCCTGCACCACAAGAGGCTCCTAAAACATAAAGGAGGAGGGGGTTACATATCCCAACCATGGGAGCACTGCCTGCACTTATGCAGACAATGGGCCTCTGCCAGCTGCCATTGGAGAAGAAGGATGAACAAGACAGGTGCATGAATAAGACAGGTGGTGCCAATGCTGGGTGGGAAAGGAGGATGAATCAGCTGCTGAATGCCCCTTTCCTGTCCCAGTGCTACGCTCCTCCCTGCCAAAAGAGCAGTAGGGAGACAAGTGGGTGGACCTGCAGAGTGGCAGGACGAGGGGATGAGTAGCCAGAGAGAGTGTGAGAGGAGGATAGGCACAGAGACAGAGCATTGGGGAGGGGTGTGTGAGCAAGCTAGAAGCCCCCTTCCTCTCTGCGTTTCTTGCGGACCACGGCAAACAGCTAGAGCAGGAGACCAAGGATAGATGGACAAGTCAGCAAAGACGTCCCTCCTTTGTTAGATCTCCATGGCGCCAGCTGAGGATCCTAAAATACAGAGACTAGGGCCATGTATGAACAAAGGCATTTTTTAAACCTGGAAGACCCTCTAGGTTTGCAGAAAAATATGATGTAAAAAACCAGAGGTGTGGCTAAATCCTCCCAGATAGAGGAATGTTTTTTGTTCTAGCACAATGTAACATACTGTGAGTGGTGTGAGACTGGCAGAACGGAGGGTAGGGATGGCCGGCAGCATAGGTAGAAGGCTTGGAGGGTGAGTGGGGCAGCAGCAGGATTCCTGGCGGGTCACTGCAGCGGTATTGCTGGGAAGAGAAAGGGCAGGCGTCCGAGCCTCCGCTGCCAGTGTATAAGTGAGACCTGTGAAGGCCATAGGACCACTGGGTAGACAGGAGCCTCACCACCTACTGCACCCCACCAGCTATTGTGTGAACAAAGAAAGAAGAAGAAGAGTTGGTTCTTATATGCCGCTTTTCTCTACCCGAAGGAGTCTCAAAGCAGTCACCTTCCCTTTCCTCTCCCCACAACAGACACCCTGTGAGGGAGGGGAGGCTGAGAGAGCCCTGATATTACTGAAGAAGAAGAAGAGCTGGTTCTTATATGCCGCTTTTCCCTACCCGAAGGAGTCTCAAAGCAGCTTACAATCACCTTCCCTTTCCTCTCCCCACAACAGACACCCTGTGAGGGAGGGGAGGCTGAGAGAGCCCTGATATTACTGAAGAAGAAGAAGATTTGGTTCTCATATGCCGCTTTTCTCTACCCGAAGGAGTCTCAAAGCAGCTTACAATCACCTTCCCTTTCCTCTCCCCACAACAGACACCCTGTGGGGTGGGTGAGGCTGAGAGAGCCCTGATGTTCCTGCTCGGTCAAAACAGTTTTATCAGTGCTGTGGTGAGCCCAAGGTCACCCAGCTGGCTGCATGTGGGGGAGTGCAGAATTGAACCCGGCATGCCAGATTAGAAGTCCGCACTCCTAACCACTACACCAAAAGCAGAGACGGCAGCACTACACGTAGGCAGGGTAGGTACAGCGGCCAGCCCAGCAAGTCAGCAAGGGAGCGTATGGAAGGCTAGTACTCCCTCAAAAGTTTGGATGGTCCCCCACTTGTTAATTTATAATGGCCACGACTATGCATTTTAAAGCATTACAGGCATCGAACAAGGACTTTGATTGCCCGTTGTCCTTCACCCGGGGCAGATCACATCCACAAAAAAAGGGTTGAAATAAGGAAAATGTGCTCCAACCTCTGTAGGGTAAAATAGGCTGTAAAATTGAATATTAATATTTATTAAAATTAAAAACCCGAGGCTTAAAATATAGCTTCATTAAAATCCAAGCATACATTCATGCTAAGCCCACCACAGACCAGATGCATTTCGGCACTGATGCCTTTATCCATGGTCAGGCATAAATAAAAAAAGCGGCATACATGAAATACAGGAATAGATACGTTAAATATACAGTTGGCTCCTTGACATACAGTGATATAAGGTGTCAACTATGTAGGCCAGTTTGGTGTCGTGGTCAGGAGTGCAGACTTCTAATCTGGCGAGCCGGGTTTGATTCTGCACTCCCCCACATGCAACCAGCTGGGTGACCTTGGGCTCCCCACAGCACTGAGAAAGCTAATTCTGAGAAAACTAATTCTGACCGAGCACTGATATCAGGGCTTTCTCAGCCTCAACCACTTCACAGGGTGTCTGTTGTGGGGAGAGGAAAGGGAAATGAATATAAGCCACTTTGAGACTCCTTTGGGTCGACAAAAGCGGCATATAAGAACCAACTCTTCTTCTTCTTCTTCTTCTAGGACACTAAGAACCTTAATCGATTTTATGGACCAGAAGGCCAGATAAAATTCTTGGAGGCCTCTTAAAGCAGGCCCTGGTCCAGATGAGCACTCCCAGTGTCCAGTGAGTGTCTGATAGGAGCCAGCCTTTCTCCAAAGTATGCTGAGGTCACCACGAGAAGGAAGTGGCTTAAGGGCAGAAAATAAAAGTTGCATTACTTTGCTCTGGTTTGGCCTCACTAGGAGTACTGTGTTCAGTTTCGGGCACCCTAGTTGAAGAGGGATGTTGACAAACTGGAATGTGTCCAAAGGAGGGCAACAAAGATGGTGAGGGTTTGGAGAGCAAGACGTATGAAGAAAGGTTGGGGGAGCTTGGTCTGTTTAGCCGGGAGAGGAGACGACTGAGAGGGGATCTGATAACCATCTTCAAGTATTTAAAAGGGTGCTATATGGAAGATGGAGCAGAATTGTTCTCTCTTGCCCCAGAGGGACAGACCAGAACGAATGGGATGAAATTAATTCAAAAGAAATTCCATCTAAACATCCGGAAGAAATTCCTGGCAGTTAGAGTGGTTTCTCAGTGGGACAGGCTTCCTCGGGAGGTGCTGGGTTCTCCATCTTTGGACATTTTTAAACAGAGGCTAGATAGCCATCTGACAGAGAGGCTTATTCTGTGAAGGCAAAGGGGTGGCCGGTTACAGTGGATGAAAAATTGGGATGTGAGTGTCCTGCATAGTGCAGGGGGTTGGACTAGATGACCCATTCTATGATTCTATAGTCCCCCAAATAAATGAATCCCAAATAAATGAATACATCCCTTCTGCCCTTCCTTTCTGACCTGGATCTGAAACAGGTCCATAGGGGGATGGACATCCATGAATTTTATACTCTTCTTCTCTCAGCTGTGCTGCCTCTGTTTCTGAAACTTACCAAGCCTCAAGGAGGGAGAAAAGAACCCCATGCTAAAGATCTGAAGTGTATAATGGGGATAAATATCGGGGAACTGCATTGATAAGTGTGATTAAAAATAACCCAAAAAACCCAAATGCCTTTGTCAAAATTGCAGAAACTGACCCATGGGTCACTGCTATGTTCCTTTCTCAAGATCTTCCCTTTCATCCAAGCTACCACATCTGAAAAGCAAAAATCTTCCTTTCTGAAGAGCATCGCTGCTCCTTTGACTATTGTCACTGAGCTGCTGCCGCATTCAAAAGGGTCCTCTTTTTCTCGGGAATAGTCGTGTGTCAGAAGGTTAGAATTCTGGGACAAAGCAGCAGCAGAAAAAAAAAATACCAGGCTTGCTCAATAGATAAAAGAAAATATTTTAAGTGTTCTAAGCTTGGTTGTTTAATATAAAATTTCCCAGAGGTTTCGTAAAGATATGCAGCCTTATTCTCTCTGATGCTACCGGTTCAAAAACAGCTTGGATGAAACATTTGGGATAAAAAACATTACAGTGGGGAACCGTGGCATGAAATGTGTTCGTGAAATACACTTTGGAGAGGGTTGCCAGCTCTGGGTTGGGAAAAACCTGGAGATTTGGGGGGGTAGACAGAAGAGTTTTGGGGAAGGGAAGGACTCCAATAAGATATAATGTTATAGAGCATCTTCCAAAAAAGCTGTTTTATCCAGGGGAACCAATCTCTGTTGTCTAGAAAACAGTTGTCATAGCAGGAGATCTCCAGCCACAACCTGCAGGTTGGCAACCCTAACCCTGGAACTCTGTTCAGTGTGATGTAGTGGTTAAGAGAGGCAGCTTCTAACCTGGAAAACCGGGCTTGATTCCTCACTCGTCCATGTGCAGCCAGCTGGGTAATGGTGGGCCAGTCACAGCTCTCTCTCAGCCCCACCTCCCTCCCACTGTGTCTGCTGTGGGGAGAGGAAGGGAAGGCAAATGTAAGCCACTTGGAGACTCCTTCGGGTAAAGAAAAGTGGGGTATAAAGCCTCCCGTTCTTCTTCTATGGCTGCCAGCCCTTTTGTCAGCAGCCCTGGTCGCCTGCTACTGACTGAATCAAAGCAATGAATCATAGATTTGGGAGGGATCTCCAGGGTCATCTAGTCCAACCCTCTGCAGAATGCAGGAAATTCACAACTACTACCTGCTCACTATAGTGACCCCAATTCCATGCCCAGATAATGCCTCCCCCCCAAAAAAAGAGAAAAAGAAACCTGGCCAGTCTGGCCTGGAAGAAATTCAACTTCTGGTCCCAAAGTGGCGATTGGCATTTCCCTGAGCAAGCAAGAAAGGGGCCACAAGAGCCAAGCTCAGACATAATCCCTTCTGCCCACCAACTCCCCATCTGCCTAAGTTCACAGACTCAGCATTTCTGTTGGACGGCTATCAGTTGTGTCAGGAGCGCACTTTCAGAGGAAACCAGGACGTGCTAGCGGGTAGCTCTCGCAATCTCAGGAAAACCTTCAGTGGCATCATATCACAGCTGATCGCCCTCCTCTCCCTAAATGCCAACCTTTTCAGGCACCTCCCTCAAACCTCTCGGAATTAGCTGGGCTTGGCCATCCAAGTGGTCATGGTTTATACACCCCTTTTACACCGCATTCAAATGTGCTGTGCTCAGAAGCAAAGCTGGCGTTTGCTATTTCAAACTCATCTCCGTGGGAAGAAGAAATTGTTCTTGCTGACTTGTCCGGCGATAACAAAGACAAATGCTGTTGTTTATCCAAGAAGTATTATGCGACGGTTGGCCACTGATATAATAAAAAATGTATAATTGGGAGTTATTAAAAATGCATCCATATCGTAGACCACCTCTTCCTTCCCATCCCAGCAATTCATCACATTTGCTTCAACACCGTCTTTTTCTCAGTTCTAGCCAAGCTATAAATTGTAGAATTTTTAACAATGACTCAACACATATTTTACCTTCCATAAATGTAGGGAATTTGAGACAGGAGACCATGAGTCAGCTCAAAAATAGATCTATTGTGAGGAGACACACAAGTAAGGCCACTCTTGAGGTAGCAAATGCCACCTCTTCAAATGCCACCTTGGACTTCTTCTACAATTAAACTTGCTGTGTTTAGATGGGGCAATCAGATGCAATGATCCACTATGTTCATTTAGCACTAAAGTACTCAGAAGTCTGCCCGACAGGTTTGCAGTCATATTTTTCAAAATGTCACATATGCAAAACACTGTTGATTCAAACAGACTGGCAGCCATTAACATTACTACGGGCTGCTTTAAACAAACATTGAAAGGTCATTTTAAATCACCAAGAAAATGGTCTAAACCAAATAGGTGCCATCATAATCTACTGCTTCCCAATTTTCTTTTAAAAAACAAAACAAATAGACTTTAAGACCTTTTCCTTATGGAGTTATAAGCAGAAATGTGCAGCCTACGCATGTCTTCTTATAATCCCATAGTAGACACCTGTATTTTTTTTAAGAAATGAAAGTTGGGAAGTAGTAGGTCATGGTAGTGGATCACTAGGATCCTAGAGTACAATAGTAATACTTTTTAAAGGACTGCAAAGTAAGAGCAGAGAAAACAGCAGCTACAACTTTGTAAAAAGCTGATTGCATTGTACCACACCATTAGGTGAATCAACCTGCACACTAGCCATACATTAGGTCTACAAACAGATGCACAGTTGTGAAAAGAAAAGGACTCTGTCTTTGCCACAGGCCATCAGGATGTCAGTCAAACAGGCAGGTATTCAAGAAATTCTAATATCCATCTACATATAACTTGCTTGGGTAGCTATTAAACAGGTATGATTTGAAATCAAAGATCCCAGAATACTCAATACCACAAGCTAAAAAGGCTAGATCATAACTCTCCAAGGAAAAGGTATCTTTAATACTACAGTAGTTTGCAGATAAGACAAAACTCAGAAACCAGGTTATGTCCAGCTGAATGTACACACCTTCAACTGCTTTAAAATAGTAGCTGCTTGGCTCTGGGCTTATCACGGTTATATTTTCCATGTCCAGCCGCATGACTGCACATTATTTTGAGACAGCCAGGTTTCTTATTATTCCTGACCTTTGCCTGTTCCAAGTACCATTTCCTAGACATTTTTCTTATCCGCTTTTCCAAAGTAAAAATATACATCCTGAGATGTGTCACATTCATTTTGTTTGGTACACATCAACAGTATGTTGTGCGCAATGTAAACTGAATGGAGAATGTGCATTCCCACAGACAACTGTCAACACTTGTAGGAAGGTATGGGGATGATACAAGCACAAATTCGGGTTTTTGTATATTGCGGGGCTCATGTGCATAGTCTCCCAGTGATGCTGGAAAATGTGCACAAATGGACAATGTTAATTATATGCAATGACCCAGATAGATAGATAGATAGATAGATAGATAGATAGATAGATAGATAGACAGACAGACAGACAGACAGACAGACAGACAGACAGACAGACAGACAGACAGACAGAGAGGGATGGAGGGATGGAGGGATGATAGATGTAAATAGATGATGGATAGAGGAGGGAGGGAGGGAGGGAGAGAGTTTTGTGTAGTGGTTAGGAGTGCGGACTTCTAATCTGGCATGCCAGGTTCGATTCTGCGCTCCCCCACATGCAACCAGCTGGGTGACCTTGGGCTCGCCACGGCATTGATAAACTTGTTCTAACCGAGCAGTGATATCAGGGCTCTCTCAGCCTCACCCACTTCACCGGGTGTCTGTTGTGGGGAGAGGAAAGGGAAGGCGACTGTAAGGCGCCTTCAGGTAGAGAAAAGAAGCATATAAGAACCAACTCTTCTTTTTCTTCTTCTTCATAGACAGACAGACAGACAGACAGACAGACAGACAGACAGACAGACAGACAGACAGACAGATAGATAGATACCTGCCCCCAGGGCTCTCTGGTGCAAGAGGCCTTTCAGAAGCACACAATGAGTGAGCCGTAATCAGCAAGAAGCGAGTTTGGACCCCAACTGATTTAAGAGCAACCCCATAGGGTTTGCTACGCAAGAGATGCCCAGAGGAGGTGTCCCAACCAAATACCCACCCGGACTGACCCTGCTTAGATCTGACGAGAGCAGACTAAACGAAACCTGGTTTTTCCCATCAGGACCGACCAGATGTATCCCCAAATAAATATGCACAGGATTGTGGCCTGAGCCGCCGGAATCCGGAAAAGCCTGAAGAGAGACTCCATATGGTGGCGAAGCACAGCAGGAACTGGATCGATTCTTGGCACAGCAGCCCATGCCCACCACATGTTTGTCTGGCAACTTCATCTAATTTGGGGGCATCTCTGTTTAAAGGCACGGTAACGTTCCAAGGCACATTGTTCACAGGGTTTTCCGGAGGCTAGGAAAGCAGGGGGCCAACGCTGCGGTTGCATTAAAGAACTTGACTGCCACGCAAAGGGGGACTTCCTCGTGAAAAAGACATCTCAATAAATGGAACAATTTATCTCTTTGATCATGGGAAGTGGGGGAGCCCCAGGAGGTGAGAATCTCCGGTTTTCCGCTGGCTGGAAGCAGAGCAATTGTTGTGCTGCTGCAGTGAATGAAGAAAACGCCTAGGGGGAGCCGGCAACACGCTGGCAGCATTCCAGAGAGGGATATGCTTTACTGCCCCTACAACAAAGCGGGGGCCCGCAAGGCCCTTTAATACTACTTCCTGCAGGATTGAACTGCCATGATGCCTTGTGTCAGAGGCGGAGGATTAATGGAGAACTCAAAGGCCGGCTGCACCGAGCTTGTCAGCACTATTCCCAGGGATGGTAATGTCTGTTCAGGCCGTACGTGGCCTTCCTTGCGGCTCCCGGAGAAACATCTCCGTCACCAGGCAATCAACTGTATGCGGCGCAGGTTCTGCCTGTGAGCCTATGGCAAGACGTGCCAGCGCTGTTTTGCAAAAGCACAGAGGGATTGTCAGCAGGAGGCCGGGGACCCAGAACTGAGCTGGTCTGTCTGTCAGAAACTGATGGTTCTGCCATGTATTCTTTCAGCCCTTTGTTTTGGCTTTTATATGCACACCTTCCTTCTGGCATCATCCTGTCAGCTGCCCGACCTTTGATCATGCCCAATACCTGCTTCCCATTGTAAAAGTACATAGCATTAGAGGGTTATTGTGCGTGGGAAATCATGGCTAGGGTGTGCTATGGTCCTTGGTCTCCTTCCATTATTGCTCTGTCTCCCTCTGATCCTGCCACAACTGGACCTGAGAGGGGCTAGTGGGTGGAAAGTGATATAAGCATCCTGTTGCCATTGTTCTTTAGTCTTGGCAATGTTTTAATGAGATCCACTTGCAACCTCCAATGAAGTGAATTTTGCACACCAAGTCAAGGGCAGAGTCTGCACTTACTTTGTTTATTCCATTGTCAATCCTGTTGAATTCAGATCGCTTTGAACTTGGGTCTTCCTCTCCCCCCCCCTCCCCATTGAAACAGGATAGTGTTCTGCACGTGGTTAGGGTAGTTCAGAAGGGGGGGGGGGAGCCAAGCCTCTTTCTTTCTTTTCTTGAAGGGGGGTGGGTGGGTGGGTGGGAGAGGATCGAAAAAGGCAGAGGAGGGAGGAAAAATCCAGGACCGACAGAAGTTGAGAGAAATTAGGGGCTTCTCCTTTAAGGCAACTTTGTCACATGACCACCTATGGCCAATCACGGGTCCTCTACCACGGAGGAGAGCCCAGATTCAAAACAGCCTTTAAATATCGAGGCTTAAAAGCACTCTAAGATATCGCACAATAAAGGTAGGGTCACTCCAGATCAATCCTTCTTGCTGCAGAAGGAAATTTTAAATCGCCCCAAATCTAACCGGAAATCGCATTCTGTGTAGAGGGCAGGGACTGAATCGATCTGGGGATTGGAATAAAAGCTCCGTGCAGTTTACACCAAGGTCTCAGAGACCTATTATTCATGGCAGCAGCCATACCAGGCCACCACCATTTTTCTGCGGTGGGGCAGCATGCCCTGATGCTTCCTTTGTACGAATAAGGGAAGATACCCCCCACCAGATATTTATTTATTTATTTATTTATTTATTTATTTATTTGTTTGTTTGTTTGTTTGTTTGTTTGTTTATTTATTTGTTTGTTTATTAATTAATTTATTTATTTATTTAGATTTCTATACCGCCCATTCCTTTGCAGCTCTGGGCGGTTTACACAGAACATTATAACTTACATGGAACATTACGTGGAACATGGAACATTATATGGTCCACCCTGGAGTTCTGTGTGCACACACGCAGCCAGGGTGGAAAGTTTCTGCTGCCTTTTTCCACAGTGCACAGGGAGGGGGAGTTACTTTCATGAAGGTAGGATTGTGTCACAATGCAATCCCACCTTTGTATAAGTGATAAAAACACCCCCGATCGGCTCCATGGTGCTGCGAAGCACTGTGGAACTGAATGGGGTATTTTCTGTCCCTCCTGGGACCTTGTAGGCAGGGGAGGAGCTGGGCCTAGAAGGCTCAACTCTCCCCTGTGCGCAAGTGCCTGGCCTGGCCTGGCTGTTGATGGTGCCTGGAGCAACAA